>NC_092173.1:37851853-37876853 GCF_045791955.1 Oncorhynchus clarkii lewisi | reverse complement strand
CATATACACTGGATCAGTACTGATCATCTAGTGGTTAATATACACTGGATCAGTACGGATCATCTAGTGGTTAATATACACTGGATCAGTACTGGTCTTCTAGTGGCTACTACACTGGATCAGTACTGATCATCTAGTGGTTTATATACACTGGATCAGTACTGGTCTTCTAGTGGCTACTACAGTGGATCAGTACTGGTCATCTAGTGGTTTATATACACTGGATCAGTACTGATCATCTAGTGGTTTATATACACTGGATCAGTACTGATCATCTAGTGGTTTATATACACTGGATCAGTACTGATCATCTAGTGGTTTATATACACTGGATCAGTACTGATCATCTAGTGGTTTATATACACTGGATCAGTACTGGTCTTCTAGTGGCTACTACACTGGATCAGTACTGATCATCTAGTGATTTATATACACTGGATCAGTACTGGTCTTCTAGTGGCTACTACACTGGATCAGTACTGGTCTTCTAGTAGTTTATATACACTGGATCGATACTGATCATCTAGTGGTTTATATACACTGGATCAGTACTGATCATCTAGTGGCTACTACACTGGATCAGTACTGGTCTTCTAGTGGCTACTACACTGTATCAGTACTGGTCTTCTAGTGGCTACTACACTGGATCAGTACTGGTCTTCTAGTGGTTTATATACACTGGATCAGTGCTGATCATCTAGTGGTTTATATACACTGGATCAGTACTGATCATCTAGTGGCTACTACACTGGATCAGTACTGGTCTTCTAGTGGTTACTACACTGGATCAGTACTGGTCTTCTAGTGGCTACTACACTGGATCAGTACTGGTCTTCTAGCAGTTACTACACTGGATCAGTACTGGTCTTCTAGTGGTTTATATACACTGGATCAGTACTGATCTTCTAGTGGTTTATATACACTGGACCAGTACTTGTCTTCTAGTGGTTTATATACAATGGATCAATGCTGATCATCTAGTGGTTTATATACACTGGATCAGTACTGGTCTTCTAGTGGCTACTACACTGGATCAGTACTGGTCTTCTAGTGGTTTATATACACTGGATCAGGACTGGTCTTCTAGCGGTTACTACACTGGATCAGTACTGGTCTTCTAGTGGGTTATATACACTGGATCAGTACTGGTCTTCTAGCAGTTACTACACTGGATCAGTACTGGTCTTCTAGTGGTTTATATACACTGGATCAGTACTGGTCTTCTAGTGGCTACTACACTGGATCGTACTGGTCTTCTAGTGGTTTGTATACACTGGATCAGTACTGGTCTTCAGTGGCTACTACACTGGATCAGTACTGGTCTTCTAGTGGCTACTACACTGGATCAGTACTGGTCTTCTAGTGGCTACTACACTGGATCAGTACTGGTCTTCTAGTGGCTACTACACTGGATCAGTACTTGTCTTCTAGCGGCTACTACACTGGATCAGTACTTGTCTTCTAGTGGTTTATATACACTGGATCAGCACTGATGTTCTAGTGGTTTATATACACTGGATTACTACTGGTCTTCTAGTGGCTACTACACTGGATCAGTGGTTGAAGATATCCCTCTGGTGTGGGAGCTGTGCTTTGGCAAAGTGTGTGTGGTTATATCCTTCCTGTTTGGCCCTGTCTGGGGGTATCATCGGATGGGGCCACAGTGTCTCCTGACCCCTCCTGTCTCAGCCTCCAGTATTTCTGCTGCAGTAGTTTGTGTCAGGGGGCTAGGGTCAGTTTGTTCAATCTGGAGTACTTCTCCTGTGTTATCCGGTGTCCTGTGTGAATTTAAGTATGCTCTCTCTAATTCTCTCTTTCTCTTTCTTTCTCTCTCTCGGGGAACCTGAGCCCTAGGACCATGCCTCAGGACCTGGCATGATGACTCCTTGCTGTCCCCAGTCTCCCTGGTCGTGCTGCTGCTCCAGTTTCAACTGTTCTACCTGTGGCCATGGAAACCTGACCTATTCACTGGACGTGCTACCTGTCCCAGACCTGCTGTTTCAACTCTAGAGAGAGCAGGAGTGGTAGAGATACTCTTAATGATCGGCTATGTAAAGCAAACTGACATTTACTCCTGAGATGCTGACTTGCTGCACCCTCGACAACTACTATTATTTAACCATGCTGGTCATTTATGAACATTTTAACAGTTTGTCCATGTTCTGTTATAATCTCCACTCGGCACAGCCAGAAGAGGACTGGCCACCCCTCATAGCCTGGTTCCTCTCTAGGTTTCTTCCTAGGTTTTGGCCTTTCTAGGGAGTTTTTCCTTGCCACCGTGCTTCTACACCTGCATTGCTTGCTGTTTGGGGTTTTAGGCTGGGTTTCTGTACAGGGGCTTATATACACTGGGTCTGTATGCTGTGTGTGTGTGTGTGTAGCTACACTGGATCAGTATGGTGTGTGTACAGTAGCTACACTGGATCAGTGTGTGTGTGTGTGTACAGTAGCTACACTGGATCAGTATGGTGTGTGTACAGTAGCTACACTGGATCAGTATGGTGTGTGTGTGTAGCTACACTGGGTCTGTATGTTGTGTGTACAGTAGCTACACTGGATCAGTATGGTGTGTGTACAGTAGCTACACTGGATCAGTATGGTGTGTGTGTGTGTGTGTGTGTGTACAGTAGCTACACTGGATCAGTATGGTGTGTGTGTGTACAGTAGCTACACTGGGTCAGTATGGTGTGTGTGTGTAGCTACACTGGGTCTGTATGGTGTGTGTACAGTAGCTACACTGGGTCAGTATGGTGTGTGTACAGTAGCTACACTGGGTCTGTATGGTGTGTGTACAGTAGCTACACTGGGTCAGTATGGTGTGTGTGTGTGTGTGTTAGCACTACTGGGCCTGACTTGTAATCCCATTCATGTCTGAGGATCTCTGTCATTGTCATTCTGTAGTGTACATATGTCTCCTCCTCCTGCTCTTGGGACGTTTTATTTTATTTTGCTGCCATGGCCCAAGGTCTCTGTGATTGATAGCTAGTGCCAGCTTCTCTCAGCGTATTTATCAAACGTCCACCACTTAGATTGGTATGGTGCACACACGTACACACACACACACACGTCCAGAGGTCAGATAGGCATCTGTCTCCTGTCTTCGATGACCTGTTTTTACAGCTTTCGGCTGAAATGGAAATGAGGTGTGTGTGTGTGTGTGTGGGAGAAGGGCAACAGTCATTCAGACATATAATGTACACACACACACACACATTGCGGGACAGACGGACACAAAGAGAAAGACTGATAGACAGATGCACAGACATATTGAAAGACAGATATATAGACAGAAAAACACTGACTGCGAGACAGACATGCAGACAGACACAAAGAGATGAACAGATGAAGTGATACAGACAGACGGACACAAAGAGAGACAGATAAAGCCAGACAGACAGGCGGACAGATAAAGCCAGACAGACACAAAGAGAAAGACAGATGAAGTGATACAGACAGACAGACACAAAGAGAAAGACGGATAAAGCCAGACAGACAGGCACAAAGAGAAAGACAGATAAAGCCAGACAGACAGGCGGACAGACACAAAGAGGAAGACAGATAAAGCCAGACAGACAGGCGGACAGATAAAGCCAGACAGACACAAAGAGAAGGACAGATAAAGTGATACAGACAGACGGACAGACACAAAGAGAAAGACAGATAAAGCCAGACAGACAGGCGGACAGATAAAGCCAGACAGACACAAAGAGAAGGACAGATAAAGCCAGACAGACAGGCGGACAGATAAAGCCAGACAGACACAAAGAGAAGGACAGATAAAGTGATACAGACAGACGGACAGACACAAAGAGAAAGACAGATAAAGCCAGACAGACAGGCGGACAGATAAAGCCAGACAGACACAAAGAGAAGGACAGATAAAGTGATACAGACAGACGGACAGACACAAAGAGAAGGATTTATAAAGCCAGACAGACAGGCGGACAGATAAAGCCAGACAGACAGACACAAAGAGAAGGACAGATAAAGTGATACAGACAGACGGACAGACACAAAGAGAAAGACAGATAAAGCCAGACAGACACAAAGAGAAGGACAGATAAAGTGATACAGACGGACAGACACAAAGAGAAAGACAGATAAAGCCAGACAGACAGGCGGACAGATAAAGCCAGACAGACACAAAGAGAAGGACAGATAAAGTGATACAGACAGACGGACAGACACAAAGAGAAAGACAGATAAAGCCAGACAGACACAAAGAGAAGGACAGATAAAGTGATACAGACAGACAGACAGACACAAAGAGAAAGACAGATAAAGCCAGACAGACAGGCGGACAGATAAAGCCAGACAGACACAAAGAGAAGGACAGATAAAGTGATACAGACAGACGGACAGACACAAAGAGAAAGACAGATAAAGCCAGACAGACAGGCGGACAGATAAAGCCAGACAGACACAAAGAGAAGGACAGATAAAGTGATACAGACAGACGGACAGACACAAAGAGAAAGACAGATAAAGCCAGACAGACAGGAGGACAGATAAAGCCAGAAAGACACAAAGAGAAAGACAGATAAAGCCAGACAGTCAGGCAGACAGATAAAGCCAGACAGACACAAAGAGAAGGACAGATAAAGTGATACAGACAGACGGACAGACACAAAGAGAAGGACTGATAAAGCCAGACAGACAGGCGGACAGATAAAGCCAGACAGACAGACAGACACAAAGATAAAGCCAGACAGACAGACAGACACAAAGATAAAGCCAGACAGACAGACAGACACAAAGATAAAGCCAGACAGACACAAAGAGAAAGACAGATAAAGCCAGACAGACACAAAGAGAAGGACAGATAAAGTGATACAGACAGACGGACAGACACAAAGAGAAAGACAGATAAAGCCAGACAGACAGGCGGACAGATAAAGCCAGACAGACACAAAGAGAAGGACAGATAAAGTGATACAGACAGACGGACAGACACAAAGAGAAAGACAGATAAAGCCAGACAGACAGGCGGACAGATAAAGCCAGACAGACACAAAGAGAAGGACAGATAAAGTGATACAGACAGACGGACAGACACAAAGAGAAAGACAGATAAAGCCAGACAGACAGGAGGACAGATAAAGCCAGAAAGACACAAAGAGAAAGACAGATAAAGCCAGACAGTCAGGCAGACAGATAAAGCCAGACAGACACAAAGAGAAGGACAGATAAAGTGATACAGACAGACGGACAGACACAAAGAGAAGGACTGATAAAGCCAGACAGACAGGCGGACAGATAAAGCCAGACAGACAGACAGACACAAAGATAAAGCCAGACAGACAGACAGACACAAAGATAAAGCCAGACAGACAGACAGACACAAAGATAAAGCCAGACAGACACAAAGAGAAAGACAGATAAAGCCAGACAGACAGACAGACAGACAGACACAAAGAGAAGGACTGATAAAGCCAGACAGACAGGTGGACAGATAAAGCCAGACAGACAGACAGACACAAAGAGAAGGACTGATAAAGCCAGACAGACAGGTGGACAGATAAAGCCAGACAGACAGACAGACACACAGATAAAGCCAGACAGACACAAAGAGAAAGCCAGATAAAGCCAGACAGACAGACAGACAGACAGACACAAAGAGAAAGACAGATAAAAGTGATACAGACACAGACAGACAGACGGACAGACAGAGAAAGACAAAAACCTGTACTTTTTTTATTTACGAAGCAAACCTCTTTATTCTCCAGTACTGTTTCTGCAGAGAATATATTTGTATTCAGCATATTAAGAAATGTTGGCTCTTCATAAATATTAAACGTGTTCATTTGGATTGAGTTGTGATAGAGCCTCTTTCTTTTCCATTACCTGCACTGTAGAAACCTAATTTAAACTAAACTATTGGACTTCTAAATGTGATGAGCCTCTGCGGCTTTAATTCCACTGTTTAGGAGCCAGACTGAGCTCTTAGTGTTGGTTCCAGGAGTAGAGGAATACATTACTGATCGCTGATCAAAACCGCTACAAAATACATATATTATTCACCCTCCAACTTGGAGAGGCTGAGGGGGTGTTGAAAGCGCTCATTTCTTATCTACGCTACCAGGAAATATGCTAATTTGTTGTGGTAAATAATGTGTATCCCTGGCCAGGAGGGGAAGAGGTCAACACAAATAACATCTCCCTGAGGAGGAACTACTGAAGATGGAGAGGAAGAGAGAGGTCATGGGGAGAACACACACAGGGCAAAATATACTTTAGATGTTTATGAATTATGCATGGATGGTTATAGAAGATCTGCCAGAAAGATTCACCTACATTTTCATACTCTGTACTAGAAAGGCATTAAGGAGTAAAAGGAGGAAGGAGGGCAGAAGGAACAGACATACAGTATATGTAGAAAGATGGGGAGCATTGAGGTTATGACTGGTGGGCCTAGTAGCACTGGTGTATGCGTGCCATGTTAGACGAACGTGTTTTGACAGCTGTGAGGTAAGAATGTGCAAATCAACAAATTAGTGTCAACGGGAGCAGTCAATGTGGGTGAACAACCATTAATATGGAACGAGGAATTAGAATAGACTGCATCTGGCCTTAAGAAGCATCACCAGAGTGATGCACAGGCCAGGATAGCCTAAAATAGGACTCACATCTTCTAGAAGGTTTTTAAAGGCGAGATCAGGAGAGTCAGACATCCCAGTCGGGGTAATTTTGCTACTCGCCATTTGATGAACTGTACCATCCACTTGTGCTCTATCCTGTTAGAGCGATCCAGAAAAAGATGACTATATTGAGAGAATATCTACAGTGCCTTGCTAAAGTATTCATCGCCCTTGACATTTTTCCTATTTTGTTGCATTACAACCTGTAATTTGAATGGATTTTTATTTGGATTTCATGTAATGGACATACAAAAAATTGTCCAAGTTGGTGAAGTGAAATTTAAAAAATAACTTGATTAAATTAAATTAAAAATATATTAAAAACGGAAAAGTGGTGCATGCATATGTATTCACCCCCTTTGCTATGAAGCCCCTAAATAAGATCTGGTGCAACCAATTACCTTCAGAAGTCACACAATTAGTTAAATAAAGTCCACCTATGTGCAATCTAAGTGTCACATGATCTGTCACATGATCTCAGCATATACACCTGTTCTGAAAGGCCCCAGAGTCTCCAACACCACTAAGCATGGGGCACCACCAAGCAAGCGGTACCATGAAGACCAAGGAGCTCTCTGAACAGGTCAGGGACAAAGTTGTGGAGAATTACAGATCAGGGTTTGGTCATAGAAACCTATCTGAAACTTTTAACATCCCACGGAGCACCATTAAATCCATCATTAAAAAATGGAAAGAATATGGCACCACAACAAACCTGCCAAGAGAGGGCTGCCCACCAAATCTCATGGACCAGGCAAGGAGGGCATTAATCAGAGAGACAACAAAAAGCCCAAAGATAACCCCAAAGGAGCTGCAAAGCTCCACAGCAGAGATTGGAGTATCTATCTATTGGACCACTTTAAGCCGTACACAGAGCTGGGCTTTATGGTGGAGTGGCCAGAAAAAAGCCATTGCTTAAAGAAAAAAATAAGTAAACACGTTTGGTGTTCTTCAAAAGGTATGTGGGAGACTCCTCAAACAAGAGAAGAAGGTACTCTGGTCTGAAGAGACTAAAATGTAGCATTTTGGCCATCAAGGAAAATGCTATGTCTGATGCAAACCCAACACCTCTCATCACCCCGAGAAGGCTATCCCCACAGTGAAGCATGGTGGTAGCAGCAACATGCTGTGGGGATGTTTTCATCGGCAGGGACTGGGAAACTGGTCAGAATTGAAGGAATGACAGATGGCGCCAAATACAGGGAAATTATTGAGGGAAACCTGTTTTAGTCTTGCAGAGATTTGAGACTGGGATGGAAGTTCATCTTCCAGCAGGACAATGACCCTAAGCATACTGCTAAAACAACACTTGAGTGGTTTGAGGGGAAGGAGCTAGAGCAGTTTTGCCTTGAAGAAATTCCCAGTGGCTAGACGTGCCAAGCTTATAGAGAAATACCCCAAGAGACTTGCAGCTGTAATAGCTGCAAAAGGTGGCTCTACAAAGTATTGACTTTGGGAGGGTGAATGGTTATGCACGCTCAAGTTTTCATCAGTTTGTTTGTCTAGTTTCCTGTTTGTTTCAAAATAAAAAAATATTTTGCATCTTCAAAATGGTCTACATGTTTTGTAAATCAAATGATACAACCCCCCCCCCCCCAAAAAAAAATCAATTTTAATTCCAGGTTGAAAGGCAGCAAAATAGGAAAAATGCCAAGGAGGGTGAATACTTTCACAAGCCACTGTATCCAGAAAAAGATTACCATATCAAAATAATTTCTTTCCAGGAATGAATTACTATATTGAGAGAATATCTATTCAGAAAAATATTACTATATTGAGAGAATATCAGTTATGAAGTTAAAACCCAGATGCAGACAACATCAAATGAACAATGGTTTAATAACCCAACAGGGGCAGGCAATAGACAGGACAATGCAGGCAGGGGTCAGTAAACCAGAGGTGGGACATCGGTACTGGATGGCAGGCAGGGGTCAGTAAACCAGTGGTGGGACATCGGTACTGGATGGCAAGCAGGCTCAGGGTCAGGGGCAGGCAGAATGGTCAGGCAGACGGGCTCAGAGTCAGGACAGGCAAGGGTCAAAACCAGGAGGGTGAGGAAAAGGAAGACTTGGAAAAGCAGGAGTTGAGACACAAATAGGCTGGTTGACTTGACAAACAAGGCAAACTGGCAACAGAAAAATGGAGAACACAGGTATAAATACACAGGGGATAATGGGGAAGATGGGCAACACCTGGATGGGGTGGGGACAATCACAAAGAGAGGTGAAACAGATCAGAGTGTGACAGAGAATTACTGTATTGAAAGAGAACATCTATACATTAATTTAACACTATATTGATAGAATATCTATCCAGGAAATTATTGCTATATATAGATAATACCTATGGAAGAAATTATAACTATATTATGAGAATAGCTATCCAGGAAATTATTACTACATTGAGAGAACATCTATCTAGGAAATTATTACTATATGGAGAGAATGTGAGTTCAGGGGGTCAATATGTAAGGCTCTCTATAGCCAGGTAATTATCTGTTTCCATATTCATGTGTTGTCATCAATCATCTCTGAGAGAGCACCATGGCAACTCATCAAGGGAGAGAGAGAGTATGAAACAGCAATCTCAGTCTCACCTTTGGTGTATGTGTGTTTGCGTGCGCATGTGGGTGTGTGTATGTAGGAGCAGTTTGGAGAGGCAGCCATCTTGCTCTTGTCTGTGTGTTTATGCAATAATCATGACATTGACTGAGGAGAGATTCCCTGCAAACCTCAAAGACTCTAGCTAGCAGACTTTAGTCTTGAAGCGGTTGAGCGTCAGAGTCGTCAGGTCGTCATCAACAGTCATGAGAATCATACTGGTCTACACTCTAGACTCTTGAGTATTGAATCAGAGATAGAGAGAATATAAGGGCACAAGGTGAGACTCAAATGCAGTCACAGGAGGCAGACGGTTGAGCTCCGATATTTATTACACCAAAAGGGGTAGGCAAAAGGCAGGTCCGGGACAAGCGAGAGTTCATAAACCCGGTCAGAGTCGAAACGGTATCAGTGGATAGGCAGGCTTGAGGTCAGGACAGGCAGGGGTTCAGTGAACAGGTCCTAGTCCAAACAGTATAAGGGGATAGGCAGGCTCGAGGTCAGGACAGGCAGAGTGGTCAGGCAGGCGGACTCGGCGTAAGGACAGGCAAGGGTCAAAATCAGGAGGGCTAGGGGAAAAAAAAGAGACTGGGAAAAATAGGAGCTAGGAGAAACGCTGGTTGACTTGGCAAAACAAGACGAACTGGCACAGAGAGAAATGAAACCCAGGGATAAATATCTTGGGGACTAATGGGGAAAACAGGAGACACATGGAGGTGGGTGGAGACAATCACAAAAACAGGTGAAACAGATCAGGACGTGAGAGAAGGGGAAAGCGAATGAGAGAAAGACATGTACAGAGCGAGAGCTGGTAGAGAAGGGACCAGGAATGCTAAAATGTTAACAGCCCTGGAGTCAAAGTCACCTTTGCCAGACCATTACAATTTCTCTATTTTCTCTCTCTTCTCTTTCTTTCCATCTTTCTGTCTTTGGTTCTCTCTATTTATTTATTTCTCTCTCTCTCTCTCTCTCTCTCTCTCTCTCTCTCTTTCTCTGTCTCTCTCTCTCTCTCTCTCTCTCTCTCTCTCTCTCTCTCTATCTCTCTCTCTCTCTCTCTTTCACCACTCTCCCTCTCATATGTCCTTCTCTTTCACCCCTTTCCCTCTCTCTCTCTCTCTCTCTCTCTCTCTCTCTCTCTCTCTCTCTCTCACACACCACTATCCCTCTCATATGTCCTCTATCTTTCACCCCTTTCCCATCTCTCTCTCTCTCTCTCTCTCTCTCTCTCTCTCTCTCTCTCTCTCTCACGTTCACCCCTCTCCCACTCACACATTCTCTCTCTCTCTCTCTCTCTCTCTCTCTCTCACCCCTCTCCCACTCACATATTCTCTCACTCTCTGTCACCCCTCTCCTTCTCACGTGCTCTCTCTCCCTCTCTCTCTCTCTCTCTATTTCTCTCTCTCTCTCTTTCACCCCTCTATTTCTCACATATTCTCTCTCGCTCTCTTTCACCCCTCTCCCACTCACATGTTATCTCTCTTGTTCACCCCTCTCTCTCTCACATGTTCTCTCTCTCGTTCACCCGTCTCTCTCTCACATGTTCTCTCTCTCGTTCACCCCTCTCTCTCTCTCACATGTTCTCTCTCTCGTTCACCCCTCTCTCTCTCACATGTTCTCTCTCTCGTTCACCCCTCTCTCTCTCACATGGTCTCTCTCTCTCATGTTCTCTCTCTCGTTCACCCCTCTCTCTCTCTCACATGTTCTCTCTCTCGTTCACCCCTCTCTCTCTCACATGTTCTCTCTCTTGTTCACCCCTCTCTCTCTCACATGTTCTCTCTCTCGTTCACCCCTCTCTCTCTCACATGTTCTCTCTCTCGCTCACCCCTCTCTCTCTCACATGTTCTCTCTCAGGGTTCACCCCTCTCTCTCTCACATGTTCTCTCTCTCGTTCACCCCTCTCTGTCTCACATGTTCTCTCCCTCTCTGTTCATTTAGAAGGCAGGAGAGACGTGGGAGGGCATTTATGGTAAAAATAAATCATTTTAGCGGTAAAGCCACCCACAAGAGTGTCTCAGAGAGCTGTGCCAGGGAGCTAATTCAATCTTTATTAAAGCAGTGTGTGTGTTTGCTTGTGTTTGTGTGTGAGTGTGTGTTAGCATGTTGTGTGTGTGTGGCGCAGAGCCTAGTAATAACGAAACAGGATTAAGTGAAGGGATTGGCTAAGGATGGCTGAGGTTAAAACTAGAGCTTGTTTTTTGGAGAAACATGACTCCTTTGAGCGAGAAAATTCATTCCCTGTTCACATCTTTTGTTTACAATACAACACCTTACAGTGAAGTACTACATACAAGCTCTTTGCCAACTATGCATAGTTAAACAAACAAAAAACAAAAAAACACAGGATAAATAAAACACAAAAATGAAGCTAGATACATCTAGAAGGATTACCAATATCATATTAATGTGAAGGGATACATGATACTTTATTTATGTATTACATTTATTTGGCAGGGACTTTGCACAACAAAAACATGATGTTTTCAGAACAGAAGGAAGGCAATTCCATGTCTTGGCCACTTTGAATGAGAAGGCCAATTGGGGATGCTACAGTCCCCCCTGGTGGAGGCTCTTGTTACGCAGCTATTTTTCTTGGAGCAGAAGGTTAAAAAATGACCCTCAGGATGTTAATAAATCAAACCAGAGGTGGAGGTGCTAGACTGTGAGTTATCTTGTAAACCAGTCAGGCGTCTGAGAACAGAATGAAGTTGTCTAACATAAACAGGTTTGAACTTGGTGATTATATTGGAGTGGTGGCAGTGTTTTTTTGTCTTCTTTGTAGAGTGATTTGAGAGGTTTCAGGGATATCTCACATGTTTGTGAGCAGCTGATGATACAGTAGGAGAGATGGGAGATAACCATACCATGCAAGAACATTCTGGAAGCCACGATGGAGAGAGAGTTTCCGATTATCCTGGAAATTGGCTAGGCTGTATTTGATTGAGTTTGTAATTTTGTTATGTCCTTTTTGAAGTTGAGGATCAAGGATCAAGGTTTATGCCGAGATGTTCTGAGTCCATTTTGATCTGTTGGTTGTGTCTGAGGATGTCGGGGTTGATCTGTTGGCCGTGTCTGAGGATGTCGGGGTTGATCTGTTGGTCGTGTCTGAGGATGTCGGGGTTGATCTGTTGGCCGTGTCTGAGGATGTCGGGGTTGATCTGTTGGTCGTGTCTGAGGATGTCGGTTTTGATCTGTTGTTCGTGTCTGAGGATGTCGGGGTTGATCTGTTGGTCGTGTCTGAGGATGTCGGGGTTGATCTGTTGGCCGTGTCTGAGGATGTCGGGGTTGATCTGTTGGCCGTGTCTGAGGATGTCGGGGTTGATCTGTTGGTCGTGTCTGAGGATGTCGGGGTTGATCTGTTGGCCGTGTCTGAGGATGTCGGGGTTGATCTGTTGGCCGTGTCTGAGGATGTCGGGGTTGATCTGTTGGCCGTGTCTGAGGATGTCGGGGTTGATCTGTTGGTCGTGTCTGAGGATGTCGGGGTTGATCTGTTGGTCGTGTCTGAGGATGTCGGGGCTGATCTGTTGGTTGTGTCTGAGGATGTCGGGGTTGATCTGTTGGTTGTGTCTGAGGATGTCGGGGTTGATCTGTTGGTCGTGTCTGAGGATGTCGGGGTTGATCTGTTGGTCGTGTCTGAGGATGTCGGGGTTGATCTGTTGGCCGTGTCTGAGGATGTCGGGGTTGATCTTTTGGCATTGTCTGAGGATGTCGGGGTTGATCTTTTGACCTTGTCTGAGGATGTCGGGGTTGATCTTTTGGCCTTGTCTGAGGATGTCGGGGTTGATCTTTTGGCCTTGTCTGAGGATGTCGGGGTTGATCTGTTGGCCTTGTCTGAGGATGTCGGGGTTGATCTGTTGGTCGTGTCTGAGGATGTCGGGGTTGATCTGTTGGCCGTGTCTGAGGATGTCGGGGTTGATCTGTTGGTCGTGTCTGAGGATGTCGGTTTTGATCTGTTGTTCGTGTCTGAGGATGTCGGGGTTGATCTGTTGGTCGTGTCTGATGTCGGGGTTGTCTGTTGGCCGTGTCTGAGGATGTCGGGGTTGATCTGTTGGCCGTGTCTGAGGATGTCGGGGTTGATCTGTTGGTCGTGTCTGAGGATGTCGGGGTTGATCTGTTGGTCGTGTCTGAGGATGTCGTGTCTGAGGATGTCGGGGTTGATCTGTTGGTTGTGTCTGATGTCGGGGTTGATCGTCGTGTCTGAGGATGTCGGGGTTGATCTGTTGGTCGTGTCTGAGGATGTCGGGGTTGATCTGTTGGTCGTGTCTGAGGATGTCGGGGTTGATCTGTTGGTTGTGTCTGAGGATGTCGGGGTTGATCTGTTGGTTGTGTCTGAGGATGTCGGGGTTGATCTGTTGGTCGTGTCTGAGGATGTCGGGGTTGATCTGTTGGCCTTGTCTGAGGATGTCGGGGTTGATCTTTTGGCATTGTCTGAGGATGTCGGGGTTGATCATTTGACCTTGTCTGAGGATGTCGGGGTTGATCTTTTGGCCTTGTCTGAGGATGTCGGGGTTGATCTTTTGGCCTTGTCTGAGGATGTCGGGGTTGATCTTTTGGCCTTGTCTGAGGATTTCGGGGTTGATCTGTTGGCCTTGTCTGAGGATGTCGGGGTTGATCTTTTGGCCTTGTCTGAGGATGTCGGGGTTGATCTTTTGGCCTTGTCTGAGGATGTCGGGGTTGGTCTGTTGGCCTTGTCTGAGGATGTCGGGGTTGATCTTTTGGCCTTGTGTGAGGATGTCGGGGTTGATCTTTTGGCCTTGTCTGAGGATGTCGGGGTTGATCTGTTGGCCTTGTCTGAGGATGTCGGGGTTGATCTTTTGGCCTTGTCTGAGGATGTCGGGGTTGATCTTTTGGCCTTGTCTGAGGATGTCGGGGTTGGTCTGTTGGCCTTGTCTGAGGATGTCGGGGTTGATCTTTTGGCCTTGTCTGAGGATGTCGGGGTTGATCTTTTGGCCTTGTTTGAGGATGTCGGGGTTGATCTTTTGGCCGTGTCTGAGGATGTCGGGGTTGATCTTTTGGCCTTGTCTGAGGATGTCGGGGTTGATCTTTTGGCCTTGTCTGAGGATGTCGGGGTTGATCTTTTGGCCTTGTCTGAGGATGTCGCGGTTGATCTTTTGGCCTTGTCTGAGGATGTCGGGGTTGATCTTTTGGCCTTGTCTGAGGATGTCGGGGTTGATCTTTTGGCCGTGTCTGAGGATGTCGGGGTTGATCTTTTGGCCTTGTCTGAGGATGTCGGGGTTGATCTTTTGGCCTTGTCTGAGGATGTCGGGGTTAGACCTACTGCTTTTGAATGATCGGAAAATACATGGTTGCTGTTATTCCCACATTTAGGGTGAGACAGGAGTCATTGAGCAATTGTGATTCATTCTCCTTAAAGTATGTTAACTTTATCCCATTACACAACAACATAAAAAAGATCTAACAAAATGTTATAATCTCCCCATGAATTGTACAGGTAGAATTAAACCTCTTTAAAATGGCATGGCACCCAATGTTTTTAAATGTATTTTTGGTAACACCAATTACCCCACCCAAAGTCATTATTTAAAAAAAGTATAGCCAGCCATAGCATACTTCATATGGGCTAATACAACTCATATAAGGTGGTTTTCAACAGATTTTGAATTGTATCAACTCGCCACCCAAGGCTTTGACTTACGACATATTGTTAAATGCACTAAAGATAATCTTTTCACATTAAGAACTTCATAGTTAAGAACACTACAACAACATGGAAGAAAATTAAACGGATTCCACAAGAACCAAAATCGTTCCCTAAAAGCACACCCATATGAAGCTCTCCTTGGATGTCTTTTAAGAATTCACTGATAAATTGGCCCACATGGAAAACTAAAGGCATAGAAACCGTAAATGACATACGTGATAATTGGAAATAAAATGATTTCCAGAACATAATTATAACTAAATATAAACTATGGTAACCAAGACGTAAATATAACTGACATTGGCACAAGATGGAGTGTTGATACTTAATTAACACATGAAATTACAGTTAATGAAAATGTATGCTTAATCGAGTATAAATTTATGTTTAGAATGTTGAATAAAAGCATTTTTTTTTTCTCAAAAATTACAAATTCTACAGCACAACAGCAGAGTCATTTCTGAAGAATAAAACTAACAAGGACTTAATAATTCATGCCTTCTGGGACGTTATAGGCGGAGTTAGAAGTTTTACAACGTAAATGTACTTTTAATCTGTCTACCTGTATATTTTAAGACATGACATATGTGACCCACCACCTGGATTCGGTCCTATCTAGCAACATTTGAAATTGTGTTTTTTACATTGAATAAAAGTAAATACTCAGAGCTACAAAATGTTATATCGTACAGTGCAGTTGAGGAACAATGGGAAAGTAGTTCTTCTATGAAAGTTGATAAACTTGTAGCCCCACTTCTGAAAAAAATGGCCTGTGAATGTCTTGGTACGCCTACTGGAGAGATCTTTTTTTGTCTACACCCATTCAGAATCGTTCACAACCTCTTAAGCCCCACCCATCTCTTTAAGGATTAACAGTGTAGTAAACAACCAAAGATTTCAAGACTAAAAGTGATGACAGTAGTACCAAAAAGTAGTAGTAAAAATACACTTTATCTAGTCCTTGGCCTATATCCTAATCTGACTTTGGTGATGGTCATGTTGTTCTTCACATTATTGTCTCTGGTAAATACACACTATGTCAAATAAAATCAAATGATATTTGTCACATTCACAGGACACAGAAGGTATAAACGTTACAGTGACATGGTTACTTGCATAGTGGAGTCTTTTGTTTAGACATGTAGCTAGCTAGATAGCAGTATGCTTTACACATAAACCTGCAATGAAAATGACTTTCTGACAAAATTAGAAATGTATAATATCGGAAAATGTAGCTTGACTCTTACCCGTACACATGAAGGAACTCTTCTCTCTCTACGTCATGTGTGCAATGGTTGCCCTTAGTTTGAAGATGTAATCAGGAGACAGGTGTTTTATACAACAGCCTTCTGTGTTCTCTTTTGGACTCTCTCCACATTTGGCAATCATCTCTCTGATTCCACTGGGCATTCCACTGATTTCTAAACTCAGTCAACTTCTTCTGTGACAACGACACCATTTCTTCCCACCCACTGCCATCAGAAGACTCCACAATGTCTGTTTCAATGGAAATGTTTTGACCTAAATCAGGGTTTCCTCATAGCCTGATTTCTTTTCAGAATCAGAGAGTCAGCATGGCACGATCGTCCTTCAGAAAGTAGTTGTTCGTGATATATTTAAAATAAATCTGCAGTAGAAAAGATTATCCACACATACTGAGCAGCTCATGTTATAGATATAAGCGTGCTACATGGCAGACCAATCCAAACTCATCTCTAGGCATTTTCAGCCCATCCACTATCTAAGCCAATCATGGCTAGTGGGAAGGTTCCTGTACTTATACTTGGCTAAACCAATTAGGCTCGTAATTTAACAATTGTATTCATATTTAAAGATGGCATATGCATTTGCTATTAAGGCACATGACAGATCACAAGTTCCAGAAGACATTTCTGCCCAAAAATGGATTTGATTGTAAAAAAAAACCAACATGTGACAGGTAAATGCTTCTCCTGTGAACTAGTGACGTGCGACTAGGGTTGCACATTTTGGGGAATATTCAGAGGTGGAAACTCTGCGTGGGAAATAACGGGAATATATGGGGATTAACGGCAATATATGCACATTAATATTAATACCATTTAAATGTAGATGTTTTTTTGCATTGGATATATTTACCATATCATATGGAGACAGGAACATAAACCTGTAACCTCATCATAAGTAGACATCATTTGGTTGTCTCCCTCTTAGGCTTCCATGTCTTGTCCCTGGACCTCCTCAATGTCCACCTCTTGAACGTCAGACCCTGAGGCCTCATCTTCACTTTCCAACCTTGTTGAGGATGGTTCTTTGCAGATGCATGCTTGGTGTGTGTGACTGCCAAGAACCATGCCCTCATCCAGGCCAAAGTGGCGAGACACAGTAGTGATGACACCATAGGCCTTGTTGATCTCTGCACCAGACAGGATGGTCTTGCCAGAATACTTGGGGACCAACATGTACTTGAATGGGCTTCAGGCAGAAGTCTTCAAGCTTCTTTATGTATTTCAGAACTGAAGTTTCCTCTGCTTGGAGCAACAGTGAAGTGGGAAGGGCAGTACAGATTTATTATCTTACACCTGCAAGCAGAGTCTGAACATCAGACAATATGGCATTGTCTCCCTCAATCCGTGCAATGGCTACTGCTATAGGTTTCAGGAGTTTCAGGTTGCTTACCACTTTCTCCCAAAATACATCATCCATGAGGATCCTCTTGATGGGGCTGTCCATATTGGCAGACTGTGATATGGTAATTTCTTGGAAAGCCTCTTTCACCTCCAGGAGACTGTCAAACATGATGACGACACCACCCCAATGGGTGCTGCAGGGCAGCTTCAATGTGGTGCTCTTATTCTTCTCACTTTGCTTGATGAGGTAGATTACTCCTATAATTTGATGACCCTTCACACACCTAACCTTTTCCTTGGCTCTCTTGTAGAGTTTATCCATTGTTTTCAGTGCCATGATGTCCCTGGGGAGCAGAATCAATGCATGAGCAGCACAGCCAATGAGTCTGATGTGAGGGTAGCCTCCTCTAGTTTAGACCAAGCAGGCTTCATGTTCGCAGCATTGTCTGTCACCAGTGCAAATACCTTCTGTGGTCCAAGGTCATTGATGACTGCCTTCAGCTCATCTGCAATGTACAGACCGGTGTGTCTGTTGTCCCTTGTGCTCTTGTAGAATAGTGGTTGAGGGAGATGAAGAAGAAGTAGTTAATTATTCGTTGCCCATGAATATTTGACCACCCATCAATAGATGATTGTAATACATTCTGCTTTCTCTATGATTTGCTTTGCCTTCACTTGAACTCTGTTGAACTCTGCATTTCAGAAAATGAGTAGATCAAGCATGTCTGTTTGGAGGGGTGTATGCTGTGTGAAGAACATTCAGAAATCTCTTCCAATACACATTGCCTGTGAGCATCAGAGGTGACCCAGTTGCATACACAGCTCGAGCAAGACATTCATCAGCATTTCTCTGACTACGTTCCTCCATTGAGTCAAAACAACTTCTGATTCCAGGAAGACCATGAGCTGTTGCTATCGGTAAGGTGTCTGATTCATAATTTTCACCTTGAATAGAAGTAGAGGGACTTTTGTCAGAGGCTGCTTGTTTTGAGCAATGAGGGAACTTTATGCTCTTGACCAGATGATTCTGCATCATGGTTGCATTCTTCACATATGATTTGGCACAGTATTTGCAAATGTACACAGCTTTTCCTTCTACATTAGCTGCAGTGAAATGTCTCCAAACGTCAGATAGTGCCCGTGGCATGTTCCTGTACAGATTAGAAGAAAAAAATGTAAAAAAACAACAAAAACAATTCCATGTACAGATCAATAGTTAAGCAGTTAGATTGAACAACTCCATTTGTAAGACCCATGTTTTAAAATGAAACATGTATGGAAACAGGTGAATTAACACTCAGCTAGCAGGCTCAAGCAAGCTAAAACCCACATGGTAGCAAAAACCAACTAACAGAAATTGTTAACAAGTTAGAAATGATTTAAACCCACTTTACTGTAGGCTACTATTTACTAGTTAACAAAAATCATGTATGTCGTATAAAATATATTTGCCACGCCCAGTATTGTAATCAAAACTTACCAGAAAGCATGTAGTCCTTGGCTCAGACAGTGTAGTAGTGTGGGCTCAATAGCATCTCATTCGTGTGCAAGATCTTGAGAATCAGCTGTACATGTGACAGAAGAATGCACTGTGCATGCAGAGGGTTGCAATTACATTGAATTGGGGATAGTTTAGCCAAAATGTGCCACAAGACCTAGAATTGTCTTATGTGTATCCCACTAAGAAAGGTTCACTGTTCTAATTATTTTTTTTATGAATTTAATAAGCAACATTTCCAAATTTCCCATTTTATTAACTTCTCATTGAAAATGTCCAGAAAAATTACAGAAATTTACGGGAAAGTTTACGACCCTTTGCAACCCTACGTGTGCCATGTGCCTAGTGTCTTTAAACGGACCACATATGGGGGTGAAGTGAGATACCCAATGGGGTGGACCATACTTTTCTCAACAATGATTTAGAAAAAACAAAAATTTAAATATCCTTCATCACTACGACATTTGATGAATGAAATGTATTATTTGAATATTGAAAAGGTGTGGGCTATGGAGAAAAATAGAACAGTGTACATTTGAGGCCATATGGCATTGAGTGCCACAAGCACTGGAAAATTCCAGGGGCTGAAGGATGAGGGGATTGTGGTTGTGAGACATGGGTGATGTGTATGGTTGTGGTGGCAACATATGGGTCTGAGCAGGTGTGATACAGTTGATGTTTGTTGAAATGTGTGTTCATCTGTTTATTGTCTTTTGTTTATTTATGTTTGTTATTGTTAGAGAAAAATAATGTGTACAAAAAAACTTAGCAGCTGCTTCCTTTCCATAGATGACCTGTCAGCAGGTCCACTCCCTGGCTCACAGAGGTCATTCACATATAGGCTGAACAACAGGATGGACACCAGGGGGGCTTTGTTGCTCCTCCTTGGTGGTGACAGGGGGGCTTTGTTGCACCTCCTTGGTGGTGACAGGGGGGCTTTGTTGCACCTCCTTGGTGGTGACAGGGGTGCTTTGTTGCTCCTCCTTTGTGGTGACAGGTCATTGTTCATTGACGCATTGGACCCGGTCTGCTACATAGGACCCCATCTAGTCCTTTTGCGAGAGGTTAAAACTGGAGAGTTTGAAGACAATGCATTTATAGTTGACGTTGTGAAACACCTTCCGTAGGTGGAAGAACACCACCCCTACCATGCCTCCTTTATCCATCTTGGCCCTGTTCATCTCTAGGAGATAGCAACATGCTTTCTCTGTCGAGTGGTTCACCTTAAACCCAAACTGCATGGGGTCATTTGAGGTGCATATGTACATCGTAGGCAGGGGTAAAGTGATTAGGCACTAGGATATATGATTTTAAAAAGTCATAAAAAATAAGAAGCAGTTTATATGCTGAGTGTATATGTCATAGAAATAGAACAGGCTTGGAAGCTGTTACCATGGCAATTATACTGGTAAACTCATGGGTATGTGTAAAATTGCAATGGCTGCCTGGTATTGTGATGCAATTACCCACGTTAATGTGGAACGTTCTATAAACTGCAGCTGGATTGCCATGGTAATGCACACTGAGTGTACAAAACCTAAGAAACACTTTCCTAATATTTAGTTGCACCCCCTTTTGCCCTCACAGCAGCCTCAATTCGTCGGGGCATGGACAGATGTCTAAACCATTCCACAGGGATGCTGGACAGTGTTGACTCCAATTCTTCCCTCAGTTGTGTCAAGGTGACTGGATATCCTTTGGGGGGTGAACAATTCTTGATACACATGGGAAACTGTTGAGCATGAAAAACCCAGCAGTCATGCAAATCTTGACACACTCAAACTGGTGCGCCAAACAACTGCAGTTGAAGTCGGAAGTTTACATACACTTACGTTGGAGTCATTAAAACTAATTTTTCAACCACTCCACAAATTTCTTGTTAACAAACTATAGTTTTGGCAAGTCAGTTAGGACATCTACTTTGTGCATGACACAAGTCAATTTTCTAACAATTGTTTGCAGACAGATTATTTCACTGTATCACAAATCCAGTGGGTCAGAAGTGTACATACACTAACTTTACTGTGCCTTTAAACACCTTATTTAATGGCTTTAGAAGCTTCTGATAGGCTAATTTAGATCATTTGAGTCAATTGGAGGTGTACCTGTTGATGTTTTTCAAGGCCAACCTTCAAACTCAGTGACTCTTTGCTTGACATCATGGGAAAATAAAAACAAATCAGCCAAGACATCAGATAAAAAATTGTAGACCTGATCTATCTTTGGGAGAAATTTCCAAACGGTTTCAGGTACCACGTTTATCTGTACAAACAATAGCACACAAGTATAAACACCACAGGACCACGCAGACGTCATACTGCTCAGGAAGGAGACGCATTCTGTCTCCAAGAGATGAACGTACTTTGGTGCGAAAAGTGCAAATCAATCCCAGAACAACAGTAAAGTACCTTGTGAAAATGCTGGTGGAAACAGGTACAAAAGTATCTATATCCACAGTAAAACGAGTCCTATATCGACATAAGCTGAAAGGCAGATAACATAACATGACATAACTCAGCAAGGAAGATGCCACTGCTCCAAAACCGTCATAAAAAACAGACTACGGTTTGCAACTGCACATGGGGACAAAGAATGTACTTTTTGGAGAAATGTCCTCTGGTCTGATGTAAAAAATAGAACTGTTTGGCCATAATGACCATTGTTATGTTTGGAGGAAAAAGGGGGAGGATTGCAAGCCGAAGAACACAATCTCAACCTTGAAGCATGGGGTTGGCAGCAACATGTTGTGTGGGTGCTTTGCTGTAGGAGGGTCTGGTGCACTTCACAAAATAGATGGCATAATGAGTTAGGAAAATTATGTGGATGTATTGAAGCAACATCTCAAGACAGTTAAAGCTTGTTCAAAAATGGATCTTCTGAATGGACAATGACCCCAAGCATACTTCCAAAGTTGTGGCAAAATGTCTTAAGGACAACAAAGTCAAGGTATTGGAGTGGCCATCACAAAGCCCTGACCTCAATCCCATAGAAAATTTGTGGGCAGAACTGAAAAAGCGTATGCGAACAAGGTCTACAAACCTGACTCAGTTACACCAGCTCTGTCAGGAGGAAAGGCCTAAAATTCACCCAATTTATTGTGGAAAGCTTGTGGAAGGCTACCCGAAACGTTTGACCCAAGTTAAACAATTTAAAGACAATGCTACCAAATACTAATTGAGTGTACGTAAACTTCTGACCCACTGGGAATGTGATGAAAGAAATAAAAGCTGAAATAAATAATTCTCTCTACTATTATTCTGACATTACACATTCTTAAAGTAAAGTGGTGATTTTAACTGACCAACAACATGGCATTTTTACTTGGATTAAATGTCAAGAATTGTAAAAAACTGAGTTTAAATGTATTTGGCTAAGGTGTACGTAAACTTCTGACTTCAACTGTAAACAGAACTCTGCAAACGTTTTATGTACTGTAGGTGTGAAAAAATGCTGTAAAGAAAGAATGTTTCAAAATATGTTAATGATGTTAATATATTATATTCATCAATTAACTAAATGGAAAGTGAGTGAACAGAAGAAACATCTTAACCAAATCCATATTTGGTGTGACTACCCTACCCTACCCTCAAAACAGCATCAATTCTTCTAGGTACACTTGCACAAAGTCAGGGATTTTCTAGGCATATAGTCAGGTGTATGATTAAACCATTTTATCAAACAGCTGCTAATGACAGCTGCAAAGTTCCAGAACTCCCCCTGTAGAGTTCCAGAATTCACCCTGTAGAGTTCCAGAATTCACCCTGCAGTGTTCCAGAACTCCCCCTGCAGTGTTCCAGAATTCACCCTGCAGTGTTCCAGAACTCCCCCTGTAGAGTTCCAGAATTCACCCTGCAGTGTTCCAGAACTCCCCCTGCAGTGTTCCAGAACTCCCCCTGTAGAGTTCCAGAATTCACCCTGCAGTGTTCCAGAACTCCCCGTGCAGTGTTCCAGAATTCACCCTGCAGTGTTCCAGAACTCCCCCTGCAGTGATCCAGAACTCCCCCTGCATTGTTCCAGAACTCACCCTGCAGTGATCCAGAACTCCCCCTGCAGTGTTCCAGAACTCCCCCTGCAGTGTTCCAGAACTCCCCCTGCAGTGTTCCAGAATTCACCCTGCAGTGTTCCAGAACTCCCCCTGCAGTGTTCCAGAACTCCCCCTGCATTGTTCCAGAACACACCCTACGGTGTTCCAGAACTCCCCCTGCAGTGTTCCAGAATTCACCCTGCAGTGTTCCAGAATTCACCCTGCAGTGTTCCAGAATTCACCCTGCAGTGTTCCAGAACTCCCCCTGCAGTGTTCCAGAACTCCCCCTGCAGTGTTCCAGAACTCCCCCTGCAGTGTTCCAGAATTCACCCTGCAGTGTTCCAGAACTCCCCCTGCAGTGTTCCAGAACTCCCCCTGCAGTGATCCAGAACTCCCCCTGCAGTGTTCCAGAACTCCCCCTGCAGTGTTCCAGAACTCCACCTGCAGTGTTCCATAACTCCCCCTGCAGTGTTCCAGAACTCCCCCTGCAGTGTTCCAGAATTCACCCTGCAGTGTTCCAGAATTCACCCTGCAGTGTTCCAGAACTCCCCCTGCAGTGTTCCAGAATTCACCCTGCAGTGTTCCAGAATTCACCCTGCAGTGTTCCAGAATTCACCCTGCAGTGTTCCAGAACTCCCCCTGCAGTGTTCCAGAACTCCCCCTGCAGTGTTCCAGAATTCACCCTGCAGTGTTCCAGAATTCACCCTGCAGTGTTCCAGAACTCCCACTGTAGAGTTCCAGAATTCACCCTGCAGTGTTCAAGAACTCCCCCTGCAGTGTTCCAGAATTCACCCTGCAGTGTTCCAGAACTCCCCCTGCAGTGATCCAGAACTCCCCCTGCATTGTTCCAGAACTCACCCTGCAGTGATCCAGAACTCCCCCTGCAGTGTTCCAGAACTCCCCCTGCAGTGTTCCAGAACTCCCCCTGCAATGTTCCAGAATTCACCCTGCAGTGTTCCAGAACTCCCCCTGCAGTGTTCCAGAACTCCCCCTGCATTGTTCCAGAACACACCCTATGGTGTTCCAGAACTCCCCCTGCAGTGTTCCAGAATTCACCCTGCAGTGTTCCAGAATTCACCCTGCAGTGTTCCAGAATTCACCCTGCAGTGTTCCAGAACTCCCCCTGCAGTGTTCCAGAACTCCCCCTGCAGTGTTCCAGAATTCACCCTGCAGTGTTCCAGAACTCCCCCTGCAGTGTTCCAGAACTCCCCCTGCAGTGTTCCAGAATTCACCCTGCAGTGTTCCAGAACTCTCCCTGCAGTGTTCCAGAACTCCCCCTGCAGTGTTCCAGAACTCCCCCTGCAGTGTTCCAGAACTCCCCCAGCAGTGTTCCAGAACTCGCGCTGCATTGTTCCAGAACACACCCTGCAGTGTTCCAGAACTCAACCTGCAGTTTTCTGGGGCTAATGCCTGTTCTATTGTCTTCTCAGGGTTGCCTCTCAGGGTTGTGTCTACTCTGAGTATTCTTGGAGAATTACACAGAGATAGGGAAGCGTACTAGACTATTGAGTCATCATTGGCCCAAGTCATAAAGTATTAAAGTCCACCTCCCTCCTGTGGGCTGTGTAGGTTAACTATGGTATCCCTCCACCACTCATGTACCTTTTCCCTCCTGTGGGCTGTGTAGGTTAACCATGGTATCCTTCACCACTCATGTACCTTTGCCCTCCTGTGGGCTGTGTAGCTTAACCATGGTATCCCCCCACCACTCCACTATCTTTCCCCTCCTGTGGGCTGTGTAGGTTAACCATGGTATCCCCCCACCACTCCACTATCTTTTCCCTCCTGTGGGCTGTGTAGGTTAACCATGGTATCCTTCCACCACTCATTTACCTTTCCCCTCCTGTGCGCTGTGTAGGTTAACCATGGTATCCTTCCACCACTCATGTACCTTTTCCCTCCCGTGGGCTGTGTAAGTTAACCATGGTATCCTTCCACCACTCATTTACCTTTTCCCTCCCGTGGGCTGTGT
>NC_092173.1:37826853-37846853 GCF_045791955.1 Oncorhynchus clarkii lewisi | reverse complement strand
CTGAGTGAGAGGGAGACTGAGAGAGAGGGAGACTGAGAGAGGGAGACTGAAAGAGAGGGAGACTGAATGAAAGGGAGACTAAAAGAAACAGGAACTGAAATAACGCGTAACAGTGGAGAATAAGAACAATCACATCTCTTCTCTCTCTTTTCATCTGCCTGCATTGACATACGACAGGGAGGGAGAGAAGAGAACGATAGAGAGAACGAGAGAGAAAGAGAGACAGAGACAGAGAGCAATATGTCCTGTCCTATTAACAGCCTCACACTAGTGAGAGGCAGAGGGATGTGAATTATAGATATCTCTGTATTAAATATGGATGTGTCCTTCCCTCTATACGCTACAGGATTGAATGAGGAGCGACGCCTCACGCGCACACACACACACAAACAGACAGTCACACACACCCAGAGACACACACACACACAGGTACACACACACACACACACACACACACACAGAGGCGCACACACACACAAAGAGACACACACACCATTTCCATATAGACAAACTGTACTAACACACACACACACAGAGACACACATGTAATAAAATATGGTGCAGATAGACATGGCCGCTCTGTTTCTTGCTCCTAAGCAGCTTTGCAGTGTTTAAAAAAGAATTACTTTAATTAAGTATATATTTCTCACATTGTTTTTTGCGTTTTGCTTTTTGATATCTAAGCGGCGGCGGTACAATTTTTTACAATCACTTTGGCACTATTTTCAGAACCTTATGGTCATTTTTCAAAACTCTAGACACAAAACTCAAAACGGTCATCACTTGTAACACAGGCTGTCCAAGGTTCAAAACATTGCATTGTGCATTCATATCTTTAAAGAAACCTTGCACTTGCACTTGGTTCAAATAACTCGTTTATCATTAAATACTATTGCAACATTCATTTAGATCACCGATCGTTTCACTGTGTAGTTGTTCGTACAATCATTAAATATTGTAGTACAAAATATGTGATACGTGTTTCATTATGCTACTACACGTAAATACATCACTGTAAAAGGACTAGTAGAGAGAATACTACAGACACAGTGGAATCATTGAACAAAAAAAAGCTAAAATAATTAGCTACAAAAAAAGAAAACACCTACAGTGGAGAACAATGACTCAATCGGGTTAAGGAAAGGAGAGGATGGGGGTAAGTACAGGGTGGTACATTGTGGTTGGGCCTGAAAACATGCTTGCACCATTTGAGCATGGTGGAACCTGACATTATCCCACACAATGATATACAGTGCCTTGCGAAAGTATTCGGCCCCCTTGAACTTTGCGACCTTTTGCCACATTTCAGGCTTCAAACATAAAGATATAAAACTGTATTTTTTTGTGAAGAATCAACAACAAGTGGGACACAATCATGAAGTGGAACGACATTTATTGGATATTTCAAACTTTTTTAACAAATCAAAAACTGAAAAATTGGGCGTGCAAAATTATTCAGCCCCCTTAAGTTAATACTTTGTAGCGCCACCTTTTGTCATGTCATCAGCTCTACAGACCTGATTTAGCTCATCAAGGAAGGTTACATTCGAACAGCGAATCATGTGGCTGCCTGCAACTCAATATATAGCCTGCAACTCAATATATAGAGTCTATAGAGTAGAGAGCTTTAGATGTTGTTCGACCAAACATTAGAACAGGCAAGATGAGTAATCTAAGCAACTTTGACCGTGGTATGATTGTTGATGCCACACATGGTGATTCCAGCATCTCAGAAACAGCTGCCTTCCTGGGATTTTTACGCACTGCAGTCTCTAGAGTTTACAGAGAATGGTGCGATAAAACAAAACACATTCAGTGAGCGGCAGTTCTGTGGGCAAAACACCTTGTTAATGAGACAGGTCAGAGGAGAATGTCCAGACTCATTCAAGATAACAGAAAGGCCACAGATGGTCAAAAAACAGCTGTTTAATGAAAGTTAGATTTTTATAGTAATTTCTTTGAATTTGGCGCTCTGCATTTTCCCTGGCTTTTGGCCAAGTTCTAATTGCTTGTAGCACTCACGGATCAAAAACTCTTGACCATTGGCTACTACCCCTTCCGGGATGGTTACAAGGCCCTCCCCCACCCTCCATTTGGCAAATCAGATCATACATCCATTCTGCTCCTCCCTTCCGATAGGGAGAAACTCAAACAGGAAATTCCTGTGCTAAGGTCTATTCATTGCTGGTCTGACCAATCGGAGCCGTGATTTAAAAGTGTTTTGATCACAAGGACTGGGATATGATCCGGGTAGCCTCAGAGAATAACACTGACGTTTACACTGACACGGTGACTGGGATAATCAGGAAGTGTATAGGGGATGTTGTTCCCACTGTGAAGATTTAAACCAATCCAAACAGGAAACAGGGCCAGATGTCAGCATTCGCGCAAAACTGAAAGAGTGAACCACCATATTTAACCACGGTAAGGTGACTGGGAATATGGTCAAATACAAACAGTCCAGTAATATCATTCCGTAAAGCTTTCAAACAGGTAGAACGTCAGTACAGAGACAAAGTGGAGTCGCAATTCAAAGGCGCAGATACGAGACGAAGAGTTGAAGTCAGAACTTTACATACACTTAGGTTGGAGTCATTAAAACTCGTTTTTCAACCACTCCACAAATTTCTTGCTAAATCTTCTTTAAGGATCAAATCCCGTTAACGGGATAGATTTGACAACATCCGGTGAAATTGCAGAGCGTGAAATTCAAAAGACATTAACAAACTATGGTTTTGGCAAGTCGGTTAGGACATAAACTGTGTGCATGACACAAGTCATTTTTCCAACAATTGTATACAGACAGATTGTTTCACTTATAATTCACTGTATCACAATTCCAGTGGGTCAGAAATTTACATACACTAAGTTGACTGTGTCCTTTAAACAGCATGGACAATTCCAGAAAATTATGTCATGGCTTTAGAAGCTTCTGATAGGCTAATTGACATCATTTGAGTCAATTGGAGGTGTATCTGTGGATGTATTTCAAGGCCTACCTTCAAACTCAGTGCCTCTTTGTTTGGCATCATGGGAAAATCAAAAGAAATTAGCCAAGACCTCAGAAAAAAAATTGTAGACCTCCACAAGTCTGGTTCATCCTTGGGAGCAACTTCCAAACGTCCGAAGGTACCACGTTTATCTGTACAAACAATTGTATGCAACTATAAACAGCATGGGACCACGCAGCCGTCATACCGCTCAGGAAGGAGATGCGTTCTGTCTCCTGGAGATGAACGTGCTTTGGTGCAAAAAGTGCAATCCCAGAACAACTGCAAAGGACCTTGTGAAGATGCTGGAGGAAACAGGTACAAATGTATCTATATCCACAGTAAAACGAGTCCTATGTTAGCAGGTGGGTGGCAGGGTAGCTTAGTGGTTAGACCATTGGGCTAGTACCCGAAAGGTTGCAAGTTCAAATCCCCCAGCTGACAAGGTACTAATCTGTCATTCTGCCCCTGAACAAGGCAGTTAACCCTTTGTTTCTAGGCTGTCATTAAAATTAAGATTTTGTTCTTAACTGACTTTCCTGGTTAAATATTTTTTTTTTAAATCACCCTTTCTATCCATTCACTGTGCTTTAGACATGTGTTGGTACATCACCCTTTCTATCCATCCACTGTGCTTTAGACATGTGTTGGTAAATCACCCTTTCTATCCACCCACTGTGCTTTATACAGGGGTTGGTCAATCACCCTTTCTCTCCATCCACTGTGCTTTATACAGGGGTTGGTAAATCACCCTTTCTCTCCATCCACTGTGCTTTATACAGGGGTTGGTAAATCACCCTTTCTCTCCATCCACTGTGCTTTAGACAGGGGTTGGTAAATCACCCTTTCTCTCCATCCACTGTGCTTTAGACAGGGGTTGGTAAAAATCTAACTTTCTATCCATCCACTGTGCTTTAGACAGGGGTTGGTAAATCACCCTTTCTATCCATCCACTGTGCTTTAGACAGGGGTTGGTAAAAATCAAACTTTCTCTCCATCCACTGTGCTTTATACAGGGGTTGGTAAAAATCAAACTTTCTCTCCATCCACTGTGCTTTAGACAGGGGTTGGTAAATCACCCTTTCTATCTGCCCACTGTGCTTTAGACAGGGGTTGGTAAATCACCCTTTCTATCTGTCCACTGTGCTTTAGACAGGGTTTGGTAAATCACCCTTTCTATCTGTCCACTGTGCTTTAGACAGGGGTTGGTAAATCTAGTTATATAAAGGTAAAATAAAAATATCAACATAACCTGAAAGACGTTCAACAAAACTGCTCCAAAACTGCCATAAAAAAGCCAGACTACGGTTTGCAACTGCACATGGAGACAAAGAATGTACTTTTTGGAGAAATTTCCTGATGAAACAAAAATAGAACTGTTTGGCCATAATGACCATTGTTATGTTTGGAGGAAAAAGGGGGAAGCTTGCAAACCGAAGAACACCATCTCAACTGTAAAGCACAGAGGTGGAAGCATTATGTTGTGGGGGTGCTTTACTGCAGGAGGGACTGGTGCACTTCACAAAGTAGATTGCATCATGAGGTAGGAGAATAATTTGGATATATTGAAGCAACATCTCAAGACATCAGTCAGAAAGTTAAAGGTGGACGCAAATGGGTCTTCCAAATGGACAATGACCCCAAGCATATTTCCAAAGTTGTGGAAAAATGGCTTAATTAAGGACAACAAAGACAAGGTATAGGAGTGCCATCACAAAGCCCTGACTTCAATCCTATAGAAAATTTGTGGGCAGAACTTAAAAAGTGTGTGCGAGCAAGGAGGCCTGCAAACCTGACTCAGTTACAGCAGCTCTGTCAGGAGGAATGTGCCAAAATTCAGCCAACGTATTGTGGGAAGCTTGTGGAAGGCAACCTGAAAGGTTTCACCCAAGTTAAACAATTTAAAGATAATGCTACCAAATACTAATTGAGTGTATGTAGACTTCTGACCCACTGGGAATGTGATGAAGAAATAAAATCTGAAATAAATAATTATCTCTGCTATTATTCTGATATTTCACATTCTTAAAATAAAGTGGGGATCCTAATTGACCTAAACAGGGATTATTTACTTGGATTAAATATCAGGAATTGTGAAAAACTGAGTTTAAATGTATTTGGCTAAGGTGTATGTAAACTTCCGACTTCAACTGTATGTGTCAGGGGCACCGACATGTTGCTGCCGGACAAGCAAAACACATTCTTCATCCGAATTGAGGATATCGATGTGGGCCATTGCTGAGGATTGTGAGCTCTCGTTCTCCGTGGCCAACATGAGTAAGACATTTAATCTTGTTAACCCACGTCAGCCCTAGCCGTGTCCTTAGAGCATGCGCAGACCAGCTGGCTGGAGTGTTTACGGACAAATTCAATCTCTCCCTATCCCAGTCTGCTGTCCCAACTTGCTTCAAGATGTCTACCATTGTTCCTGTTCCAAAAAAAAGCGAAGGTAACTAAACTGAAGGACTTTCGTCCCGTAGCACTCACTTCGGTCATCATTTAAGTGCCTCCACCTTACCCGACACACTAGACCCACTGGAATTTGCATTAGGCCTCAATAGATCCACAGATGATTCAATCACAATTGCACTGCAAACTGCCCTATCCCATCTGTACAAGAGGAATAACTATGCAAGAGCGTTGTTCATTGACTACAGATCAACTTTCAACACCATAATATCCTCCAAGCTCATCATTAAGCTCAGGGCCCTGTATCTGAATCCTGCCCTGTGCGACTGGGTCCAGGACTTCCTGATGGGCCGCCCCCAGGTGGTGATGGTAGGCAACAACATATTCACTACTCTGATCCTCAACACAAGGGACCCTGCAAAGGTGCATTCTCAGCCCTCTCCTGTACTTCCTGTTCACCCATGACTGCATGGCCATGCACGCCTCCAACTCAATCATCAAGTTTGCAGACGAGGCAACAGTGGTAGGCCTGACTACCAAGAGCGACAAGACGGCCTACAGGGAAGAAGTGAGGGCCCTGGCAGGGTGGTGCCAGAAAAATAACCTCTACCTCAACAACAACAAAACGAAGGAGCTGATCGTGGAATTCAAGAGGCAGCAGAGGGAGTACCCCCCCATCCACATTGACGGGCCGCAAACTTTACGTTTCTTGGCATCACTGACCATTTAAAATGATCCACCCACACAGACAGTATGGTGAAGAAGGCTCAACAGTGCCTCTTCAACTTCAGGTGGCTGAATAAATTTGGCTTGGCCCCTAAGACCCACAAAAACCTTTTCAGATGCACCACTGAGAGCATCCTGTCAGGCTAAATCACCTCACCGCCTGGTATGGCAACTGCACCATCCACAACCGCAGGGCACTTCAGAAGGTGTTGCGGTCTTCCCAACGCATTACAAGGGGCACACTGCCTGCCTTCCAGGACATCTACAGCACCCGGTGTCACAGAAAGACAAGAAGATTATTAAGGACCTCAACCACCCGAGTCATGGCCTGTTCTTTCTTTCGTTCTCCCTATGTATATATACTGTATTGTGTGTATTTTCATACTCTGGATACAGACATTGCTCATCCTAATATTTCTATACTTCTATATTACTTCTATATTTCATTATTTTACATTTATGTTTGTGTGTTTTGTTGTGTACTGTTAGATATTACTGCACTGTTGGAGCTAGGAACAGAAGCATTTCTGTCACACCCTGATCTGTTTCACCTGCCTTGTTCTTGTCTCCACCCCCCCTCCAGGTGTCACACCCTGATCTGTTTCACCTGCCTTGTTCCTGTCTCCACCCCCCCCCGCCAGGTGCCACACCCTGATCTGTTTCACCTGCCTTGTTCTTGTCTCCACCCCCCCTCCAGGTGTCACACCCTGATCTGATTCACCTGCCTTGTACTTGTCTCCACCCCCCTCCAGGTGTCACACCCTGATCTGATTCACCTGCCTTGTTCTTGTCTCCACCCCCCCCCTCCAGGTGTCTCCTATTTTTACCCATTACCCCCCTGTTTATTTTGTTTCGTCAGGTCTCACCAGCAGTTTTCACGTTTCTCCTGTTTTGTTTTGTAGTCCTCCCGGTTTTGACCTTTCTGCATGTCCCTGAGTCCGCCTGCCGTTCTGTCCCTGATTGTCTCTGCCTTGGATTACACCTCTGCCTGCCCTCGACCTGCCCTTTGCCTAACTCTTTGTTATAATAAATATTCTGAGAATCAAACTATCCGCCTCCTGTGTCTGCATCTGGGTCAAATCCTGAGCTGTATTACAGTTCCCTACACCCACTATAACATCTGCTAAATATGTGTATACGACCAATAACATTGTCTTTTATTTGACGTGCACACAGGGACTGTTGGGGGTTGCCGGGGGTTGCGGTGGAAGGGCTTTGTGATACAGAAACAGTGACACGGTCCTGTTTCACGCTGTGATAACAGCCTTAGACCAGAGTGATGGCTGTGTTTGCATGGACTATGTGTATGTTTTTGTGTGTATGCCAGACTGAGCAAAGATTGACATGCAGATTAGAGAAGGTGTGTTTGTCTTTGTCCGGTCATCTGTTTGTATGTGGCTTGTGTGTTTTTGCATGTGTGTGTGTGTTTGTACCTTTGAGTGTTTGTTTATTTGCTTGTACTTGTGGGTTTATGTGTGTGTGTGTGTGTGTGTGTGTGTGTGTGTGTGTGTGTGTGTGTGTGCGCATATTGGCTGAGCGGTATCTAGGAGTGGATGAGCCAGGGTAAACAGGCCCTGGAGCGTTTGGCACTGTTTTGTCTGCCTGTGTTCTCCTGTGGCGATAGGGATTCTCCAGCCCCAATTGACACCAGGCTCCATCTAACAGGCTGCTTTGTGTGATGTATTGTTGTCTCCACCTTCTTGCCCTTTTGTACCATGTTTTGTGCTGCTACCATGTTGTGCTTCTGCCATGTTGTTGTTATGTTGTGTTGCTACCATGCTGTGTTGTCATGTGTTGCTGCCTTGCTATGTTGTTGTCTTAGGTCTCTCTTTATGTAGTGTTGTGTTGTCTCTCTTGTTGTGATGTGTGTTTTGTTCTATATTTATATTCTATATATATATATATTTTTAAATCCCTGGCCCCCGTTCCAGCAGGGGGGCTTTTTTGCCTTTTGACAGGCTGTCATTGTAAATAAGATTTTGTTCTTAAACTGACTTGCCTGGTTAAATAAAGGTTAAATAAAAATGTAAAAAACAGCAACGATGAGAGAGATGGCCTGGGCGTGCTTGGGAATGGAAAAGCTGCTTTGCTAAACACCAACATTAGATTTCCAATCAGATGCTTTCCAAAATCTGCTAGAGCTAATGAATGCAGAAAATATGTCGCTGTTGAATAATGAAATGGAATTGATGTTCCAGACTGAATTTGTTTCTGGCCTTGTTGCACCAGACTGAGCGAGCGAGGGAGAGAGAGGAGGGAGAGAGAAGAGGGAGAGAGAAGAGGGAGAGAGAAGAGGGAGAGAGAAGAGGGAGAGAGAGGAGGGAGCGAAGAGCGAGAGAGAAGAGGGAGAGAGAGAAACGAAGAAGGGAGAGGAATAGAAGACAACAACAGAAAAAGAGCGGAGAAGACAGGAGCGAGAAATGAGGCCTAATTATCTCTAACAGGGTGACAGAACAGACTTGGGCCCTGGTTACCCACCACAGACTCTCTCTTTCTCTTTCTATCTATCTCCTCTCTCTCCATCACTCACTTACTCACTCACTCACTCACTCACAGACACCACTCCAAGGCTTTAAGGAGAGATCACAACACTCTATCTAAAGAGATAATTATCACGTGCAGGAGCAGAATGACACAGCCACCAGAATCTGTGAGGGTGTGTGTTAATTCCTGTTCTTTTTGACCTTTGACATGACAGACATTCCACATGACTTGAGTAAGACAAGGCACAGAACAGACAAGAGCAGAATGTTCTGGATAAAGATGGTGTGTTTGTGTCTTTTCCAGATGTTTGATGTTCCTCTTTCACCAATTTGTATTTTATTTTAATGTTTGTATTGAATCTATTTCCTTCAGTGTAAAATCTTAGAATAACCTTTGACAGATGAGCGTGTTTACATGTTTGAGAGAGACGGAGATATATTTGTTTTTGTGTGTGTGTGTGTGTGTGTGTGTGTGTGTGTGTGTGTGTGTGTGCGTGTTAGTACAGTTTGTCTATATGGAAATTGGGGAAGACAGTGCCGGGGACACACTCCTAGGTGGTGTGATGGGAGCAGTGGGTGTTCAATGATGGCCGTGGGCGGTGTGTGTAATCTAGGCATTCCAGCATGCTCCTGCTGGTTGACCGTGTGTGTATGTTTGTGTGAGTGTGTGTGTGTGTGTATGTTTGTGTGTGTGTTTGCTTTTCTGTGTCAGTGGAATTTCTTCATCGATTTCCACATAATATTTCAGGTATAATGAAGTAGGATCAGTTACATTACTCACACTCTCACAGATATATACACACACACACACACACACACACACACACACACACACACACACACACACACACACACACACACACACACACACACACACACACACAATTCCATGACCCCGGATCAGAAGGTCATATTAATTCCCTGTGTTGGACACTTGTAGTTAATATATGTGTTATTGTCCCAGACCTTTGACGTTCGGAGAAAGTGCAAAAACGTCTAATTGTGCATTGAGATGGTGAGAGCTTGTTGGGAAAGGCTCTGAGCGTCACATGATCAGTCCCAGCGCTTTGGACTTGTATTTTGATGTTTTAGTTGAACCCTGTCCCCAACCTTAACCCTTACCTTAACCATTCATAACCCTGTCCCAAACCTTACCTTAACCATTCATAGCCTGTCCCCAACCTTAACCATTCATAACCCTGTCCCCAACCTTAACACTTACCTTAACCATTCATAACCATGTCCCAAACCTTACCTTAACCATTCATAGCCCTGTCCCAAACCTTACCTTAACCATTAATAACCCTGTCCCCAACCTTAACACTTACCCATTCAGAATTTATGCCTAAATTTAACCTTCAGAATGTTACATTTACGGACAAATGTTGGATTCTTCAGTGAGACCACACACACACACACACACACACATGCACACAGGCACACAGGCACACAGGCACACACGCACACAGGCACACAGGCACACACACACACACACACATGCACACAGGCACACACACACACACACACACACATGCACACAGGCACACACACACACACACACACAGGCACACACACACACACACACACACAATATTGATAGATTTGCAGTGAAATGACTAACGTGTTTAAGGGAGATAAGAGAGGAGTTTTCAGTGAGTGACTGGGTCCCTGTTAAACGCTCATCTATCATTATCCATTTTCATAGAATACACATTTCATCACAGATAGGAGGAGGAGAGGAAGGAGGAGAACGAGAGAGAGGGTAGAGGGAAGGAGTAGCACGAGAGAGGGAGAGGCCTAGGAGGGTAGTGAAGGGGAGATTGAGAGAATGGGGAAGGGATTGAGGGAGTGATTGTTTTCTTTACCAGGAAGCTCCATAGTGATTATTAAAGAGTGCATTGGCTATAGTCATATCTATATATTATGGCAATGAAGTCCCCCATCGTGTATGTGTGTGTGTGTGTGTGTGTGTGTGTGTGTGTGTGTGTGTTTCTAGGTGGTTAAAGTGCATGCTCATAAAGCGGCAGTGCCATTATCAGCCTTTCTCTCTGATTTGGGTCTTCTAATCTCTCCCTGATCCGATCCTCAAGCTTGACCTTGGTTGACCTTTATTTCAGAAAGCTGTAGCATCACGGAACATTCTGTCGATATATTGTTTAGAACATACATACTTTTCCAGCATGGAGAATAGGGAATTGTGTCCAAATGTTCATTACATTTCGTTCTGACACGTTCTGAACATTTAATCGTCTTTTACAACACTGGTGAATAATCGTCTTACAGGCAGGAACGTTTGGCTCGTTGTGCTAAAGTCAAGCAGGTAATGAAGTGACATTAATTATTCCTTCTGAGATGGCTGTGTGTTCGTGGCCAACGGTTGATTTGGGAAATCCACATTGGAAAACATGGATTGGGGGAAATCTCAGGAACGTTGCCATAGAGAGAGTGCCACCCTGGGACTTCTGCTCACACATACTGAAGTTACAATTTCTTAGTGGTTTGTAAAAATGCTAAATGCACTGTGCCTCACTACTTAAAGATATCATTGATTTGAGTTTGGTTGACCAAATTCAAGTTTTTCTGACAATGACAATTCTGGTTACAGAGAGAAGAAATACTAAGCATAGAATTATTATTCTTTGAGAATCAAGTGATGCACCAGATTGGTGTATCTATACATTCATGCTGGACCTGATTGGTGCGTCTATAGATTCATATTGGACCTGATTGGTGCATCTATAGATTCACGCTGGACCTGATTGGTGCGTCTATAGATTCATGCTGGACCTGATTGGTGCATCTATAGATTCATGCTGGACATGATTGGTGCATCTATATATTCATGCTGGACCTGATTGGTGTATGTATACATTCATGCTGGACCTGATTGGTGCATCTATAGATTCATGCTAGAACTGATTGGTGCATCTATAGATTCATGCTGGATCTGATTGGTGCAGCTATAGATTCATGCTGGACCTGATTGGTGCATCTAAAGATTCATGCTAGAACTGATTGGTGCATCTATAGATCTATAGATTCATGCTGGACCTGATTGGTGCATCTATAGATTCATGCTGGACCTGATTAGTGCATCTATAGATTCATGCTGGACCTGATTGGTGCATCTATAGATTCATGCTGGACCTGATTGTTGTAGCTATAGATGCATGCTTGAACAGATTGGTGTAGCTATAGATGCATGCTTGACCAGATTGGTGTAGCTATAGATTCATGCATGCTTGACCAGATTGGTGTAGCTATAGATTCATGCATGCTGGACCAGTTTGGTGTAGCTATAGATTCATGCATGCTGGACCAGATTGGTGTATCTATAGGTTCATGCTGGACCAGATTGGTGTATCTATAGGTTCATGCTGGACCAGATTGGTGTATCTATAGGTTCATGCTGGACCAGATTGGTGTATCTATAGGTTCATGCTGGACCAGATTGGTGTATCTATAGGTTCATGCTGGACCAGATTGGTGTATCTATAGGTTCATGCTGGACCAGATTGGTGTATCTATAGGTTCATGCTGGACCAGATTGGTGTATCTATAGGTTCATGCTAGCGTTGTAAATGAATCACATTTTCCGAGTTGATTGTCCTCCTCATTAAACATGTAGCTTTATCAAGACCATCTCATTTTCATGAATGCATTTTAGTTTGAGCTGACACTACGAATGTGATGAAAAAAATAATAACATCCACATACCCGCGTTCACGTACGCGCACACACACACACACACACACACACACACACACACACACACACACACACACATATTCTACTGTATCATCTTCTACTGTATAAGTGGAAGCAGTGAAAAGTACATCGACAGTGTGGAGTCATAGGGGACATGGTGGAGCTGAGAAGGCAGGAAGTCATTAAGAAAAGCAATATGCGGCTGAAATTGCATCAGCGTCGTTGCATGATAAATGCTTTCTATTTGTTTTCTATGGAGCCATATAACCTCCAACTGCCTGCTATTCTTAGTAGACCTGCGTAGGCAGGCACCAGCTCCCCAATATTGTATTTTGTTGTTGTTTCTCTATATATTTATTTATTAACTTGTTTGCTTTTTATGAACGGGTGTATCAGGGGCCGAAAACTGACTTTAGGATCAGAGAATTGTGGATGTGTGATTCAGGGGTGACCTTTGGCCTTCAACCTGACCTTTAAAACAGCAGGGAGGCCAAACGATTGCTGATCAATATACAATTAGAGAGACGTCACAAGACAAAAGACAAAGACAAAGAGAAACACATGTAAATACAGGGAAGGGTATAGGAGACAAGAAGAAGAAAAAAAAGGAACTAACAAAATATTCTAGATTTAAACTCTAATTAACCCGAGGGGGTGTGGTATATGGCCAATTCACCACTGCTTAGGGCTGTTCTTAGACACTCCGGGACGCAGCATGAAGTGCCAGCACCCAGCCCTTAGCTGTGGTATATATATCACAAACCCCCGAGGTGCCTTATTGCTATTATTATCAAGGTACAAGGCGAGACCCAGATGCAGACACAGGATGCAGATGGTTGGAGTCTTACAATGTTTATTAATCCAAAGGGGTGGGCAAGAGAATGGTCGTGGACAGGCAAAAAGGTCAAAACCAGATCAGAGTCCAGGAGGTACAGAGTGGCAGACAGGCTAGTGGTCAAGGCAGGCAGAATGGTCAGGCAGGCGGGTACAGAGTCCAGAAACAGGCAAGGGTCAAAACCGGAAGGACTAGAAAAAGAAGAATTGCAAAAGGAGTAAAACACATTGGTTTTCTTGACTTAACATACAAGACGAACTGGCACAGAGAGACAGGAAACACAGGGATAAATACACTGGGGAAAATAAGCGACACCTGGAGGGAGTGGACATAGGAACAGGTGAAACAGATCAGGGCGTGACAATTATAAGCTGTTTATCAACGTAACTAGAGCAGTTAAAAATAACTGTTTGGTCATACCCGTGGTATACGGTCTGATATACCACAGTTGTCAACCAATCAGCATTCAGCGCTCGAACCACTAAGCTTATAATATGACAATATATGAAATACTGTATAATACACTTAAACTGAGTATATCAAACATTAGGAACACCTTCATAATATTGAGTTAGAATCTTTCCCCCAAGGGAACGACACCTGTTGCCATTCTCACAAACAAGAGCAACATTGTTTCAATAATATATAGAACTTTTCTCACAGCTCTGGTATATAAAGCTTATTTGAGGCTTTGCTCACAATTCATTCTGTGGCAGCACAATGACCAAACGATATACTGCATGTGAGGCTATTGATCATATCTTTGATCGTGACACTGGTGAGGAGGAGAGAGTCCTTGTTAAACTTTGACAAAAGTAGTCTGTGATAAATAGCCCAGTGTGTTTCATCTGAGTATTTGTTATAGACAAAATAATCTGTACATTATGCTTTTTTTACTCAAAAACGAGTTGTATGATCTCATAAATAGTAAATAGATGTTTGAAACTTGTAATATTCACAAGAACTGAAGTTGATAAAAAGATCTAACACAACATTTGATGATAATATATGTATTATTACGGATTTATAATCAGCTATAATGGGGCGGTCATTTTGGACCGGGAACATGAAACTAACACAACAGGAGGGTTATGGACCCAGAAATTGACAGCTGTGTCATACAGATTTCAAAATAGTTGGGAAGAGATTTTTGATGTACCAATTCCATGACACATGGTTTATGAATTGACACGCAAAACGACGGCGGATTCAAAACTTCAAATTGTTCAATTTAAATTATTACACAAAATTCTTGCAGGAATGGCTGAAGAATTGCAACATTTACCTGGAGCTAGCACTATCATCAAGGCAAAGGGTGGCTACTTTGAATAATCTCAAATATAAAATACATTTAGATTTGTTTAACACTTTTTTGGTTACTACATGGATCCATATGTGTTATTACATAGTTTGAATGTCTTCACTCTTACTCTACAATGTAGAAAATTGTTAAAATAAATTGTAAAAATAAAGAAAAACCCTAGAATGAGCAGGAGGGTCCAACCTTTTGACTGGTACTGTATATAATTACACAAAACGTATATGGGGGATTGGAAATGATGCAGACAATTACAATGACGGAAGATACAGTCTATCCGCAATATTAAAGCTGATCTACTCCCTAAAAAACAAAAAAACAACTGAACTGTAAAAGTCAATACTCATTTTATTGATTTATGTCTGAACATTGCTTTATTCAATCACACCTGTTGGAGAGATGTGTTGTGTTTTCTGCCATAGTTTCACATCATGTGTGTCGGACTTACATTTTCACCCTTTCTTCTGACACAAGGTTAAAAAAATAAGTGAAGAAATAGCTGACTGTATAAACAAGAAGAAGAGAGTTAGAAAGTCTCCCTGTGTATGTCTGAAAGCCCCAGTCAGTCTTAGACTTAGACTCAAATTGATTTGGACAGGGTTTGTTCCTAGCAAGAGAGGGATAAATCTGTGTGCTCTTTCTCTCCAGGGTGTGAGTAAATAAGTGATGCTCGTGTGTGTGTGTGTGTGTGTGTGTGTGTGTGTGTGTGTGTTATCCCATAAGAGTCTCAGCCCTGTCTAAGCATACCGAGGATCTTTTTGATATTTGATTTCAAAGCATAATAAAAGTATATAAAAAAAATGATTTGATGAAAAGTAATTATCTGTCTTACTGCTATTAGCCTATACTGCAGGATTGGAAATGATGGGGACAGTTAAGGTGGCAGGTAGGGTAGTGGTTAGAGCGTTGAGCTAGTAACCAAAAGGTTGCTGTGATCGAACCCCCGAGCTCACATAGTAAAAAATCTGTCGTTCTGTCCCTGAACAAGACAGTTAACCCACTGTTCCCCGGTAGGCTGTCATTGTAAACAATAATTTGTTATTAACTGACTTCCCTAGTTAAATAAAGGTTCAATAGGTAAATACAAATGCATTGAATAATAGATTCACTACATGAAACGATAGATGGTCCAACCCAAAATATCAACATATTTTAATGTATTTTTGTCACTTTTAATGTATTTTTGTCACATCAGTCTCCATATATACTTCCACTCATTTTGTCAACTGGTACCGGGGGACCTTCAGACAAGTCTTGTGAGGATTGTAGGCATCCTTGAGCCTTTACAAAGAGGGGTTATATTAGTGTGCAGCCCAAACGTAAAGGTGGAGACAGGGTGGAGAAGAGACGTGAGGTAAAGGTGGAGAAGAGACGTGAGGTAAAGGGGGAGACAGAGGGTGGAGAAGAGACGTGAGGTAAAGGTGGAGACAGAGGGTGGAGAAGAGACGTGAGGTAAAGGTGGAGACAGCGGGTGGAGAAGAGACGTGAGGTAAAGGGGGAGACAGAGGGTGGAGAAGAGACGTGAGGTAAAGGGGAGACAGAGGGTGGAGAAGAGACGTGAGGTAAAGGTGGAGACAGAGGGTGGAGAAGAGACGTGAGGTAAAGGTGGAGACAGGGTGGAGAAGAGACGTGAGGTAAAGGTGGAGACAGAGGGTGGAGAAGAGACGTGAGGTAAAGGGGGAGACAGAGGGTGGAGAAGAGACATGAGGTAAAGGGGGAGACAGAGGGTGGAGAAGAGACAGGGTGGAGAAGAGACGTGAGGTAAAGGTGGAGACAGAGGGTGGAGAAGAGACGTGAGGTAAAGGTGGAGACAGAGGGTGGAGAAGAGACGTGAGGTAAAGGTGGAGACAGAGGGTGGAGAAGAGACATGAGGTAAAGGGGGAGACAGAGGGTGGAGAAGAGACATGAGGTAAAGGGGGAGACAGAGGGTGGAGAAGAGACATGAGGTAAAGGGGGAGACAGAGGGTGGAGAAGAGACAGGGTGGAGAAGAGACGTGAGGTAAAGGTGGAGACAGAGGGTGGAGAAGAGACGTGAGGTAAAGGGGGAGACAGAGGGTGGAGAAGAGACATGAGGTAAAGGGGGAGACAGAGGGTGGAGAAGAGACAGGGTGGAGAAGAGACGTGAGGTAAAGGTGGAGACAGAGGGTGGAGAAGAGACGTGAGGTAAAGGTGGAGACAGAGAGTGGAGAAGAGGCGTGAGGTAAAGGTGGAGAGACCTCACGTCTCTTCTCCACCCTCTGTCTCCACTTTCAGCTCTGCTACTAGCTGAGGTTTACCTGCAGTGCACCATAACAAAGCAGAGACATGCCTCCTGTCCTGGCCTCATGAAACAACATCAAAAGCAAACTGTGGAATTCCTGTGGTCAGAGTGCGAACTATAATGAGGATCAGCAGCTCATGTAAAATGCTTTGGCTTCCCTCTATCTGCCGCAGACAAAGCTTCTGCTGAGCTGCTGGTCTGTGGAGATGGAGGAGAGAAAAGACACGCGCAGAGCCATGCAAGCACACACACACACACACACACACACACACACACACACACACACACACACAGACACAGACAGACAGTACACTTGCCCACATCCACCCTGCCCAGATTTGGGTGAAATCCCCTAATTCTCTTTGTCCCAGTATCAGGTCTGGGCTGAGACGGAGTAGCTTAGCTGTCTTAGAGGCTGCATTCCAAAAACAGGCTTTGGGGTTGTTAACTACTGTAATACCACCCACAGGCACCTACACACATCACAGGTTGGAGAAGCACTGTGGCAGAGCAGCACCCCTGGAGCACTTAGGCGTAGTGCCTTGCTCAAGGGCACAACTGCTTTAGGTAGTATACCGAGCTGCCTGATCACTCCCTGCCAATTTCCCCACAGGCAGCTCGGGGGTTCAAAGAGGCAACCCTCTGGTTACCGACCCACCTCTCTAACTTCATGGCTAACACTGATGGAAGTGTGTGTGTGTGTGTGTGTGTGTGTGTGTGTGTGTGTGTGTGTGTGTGTGTGGATGAGTGGGTGTGTGACAGAGATGGATAGGGTTTCTGGTATTAAACCTAAAGGTAAATGCCACAGCTGTCTGTCACTTCACGCCTGCTCTCCCTGACAGGCCAGCTCTGACAACCTGGCATTTACACACCTCACTCACCAGAAAAACACACACACACACACACAAACAAACACACTCGCACACCTTATACCTCTTCATATTGATAAACACACCTCTCTGTTCCGAATGTTGAGACTGTGCTTGAGCTTAATTCACGGTGTTTGTTGAACGTCTAACTCCATCTCCGTTTAGGATGTGCAAAGTATCCCAGACGTCCCATGTCCATATACAGAACTGAACATCTGTTACCTGCATTTCAAGCCAGACACGGTGTTCTTTATAGTTTACGTCCTGTGAATGTGTGGAAGAACATGCCTCTGCCCTTCTAAATGTTGTCAGCTTATCCCCCCTGTGTGTCTCTTTCTGTTAGTCACCAAACATCACACATGCCTCAATAATAGATATCAGCCCTTACGTAGCTAACTGGGCCATGGAGGAGGAGGCTTAGAGACAGGAAAACATCTGTCACATATACACACACACACACACGCACACACGCACGCACAAAAACACACACTGGGGCTGAGCCTTTGTTGCAGCTGTTGACAGACGTGTAACATGCTTGTGTTGCTGTTCATAATTTGAGATCCTGGGATAAGGAACATGTAACACGGAACAGGGAACATGGAAAGGGGAACATGGAAAGGGGAACATGGAACAGGGAACATGGAACAGGGTACACCGAACATGGAACAGTGAACAGGGAACATGGAACACGGAACGTGGAACATGGAACACGGAACAGGGCACATGGAACAGGGAACATGGACCAAGAAACAGGGAACATGGACCAGAGAACAGAGAACAGAGAACAGGGAACATGGAATATGGAACACGGAACAGGGCACATGGAACAGGGAACATGGACCAAGAAACAGGGAACATGGACCAGAGAACAGAGAACAGGGAACATGGAACAGGGAACATGGAACAGGGAACATGGAACATGGAACAGGAAACATGGAACAAGGGAATAAGGACGATGGAACATGTAACACGGAACATGGACCAAGAAACACAGAACATGGACCAGAGAACAGAGAACAGGGAACAGGGAACACAGGCCCTGGGGGAACCAGTATGTATTTATGGTTCTGAGAGGCTGCTGGTGATCATCTGACTAGCCGTTTGTGTCTGTACTGCAGTTGAGTACTGCAGAATTCATAACTGAGAGTACTGGGGAAGCTTCAGACCACACACAAACTGAAACAAACATGCATTCACATACATGGACAAACAAAGACACACACACGCACGCATTCACACACACACACAGTAAACACTCATTCACACACACACACACACACACAGTAAACACGCATTCACACACACACAGTAAACACTCATTCACACACACACAGTAAAGCGTGCTCCGTGCTCCATGCCAGCGCCAGAGCAACCAGGAGGCTCTAGGCCAGAACTATGAAAGAGGGAACGCCAGAGAGACATGAGGAGGAGAGGAGTGTGAAATTACCAAAGTCAGCGAACAAGGACCAGGGAGATAGGAGGAGGGAGAGAGAAGGAGGAGGGAGAGAGAGGGAGGAGGGAGAGAGAGAAGGGAGGGAGGAGGGAGAGAGAGAGAGAGAGAAGGGAGGGAGGGAGGAGGGGGAGAGAGAGAAGGGAGGGAGGAGGGAGAGAGAGAGAGAGAAGGGAGGGAGGGAGGGAGGAGGGGGAGAGAGAGAGAAGGGAGGGAGGAGGGAGAGAGAAGGGAGGGAGGGAGGGAGGAGGGAGAGAGAGAGAAGGGAAGGAAGGAGGGAGAGAGAGAGAAGAGAGGTAGAAGAGAGGGAGATGGAGGGAGGAGAGAGAGAGAGAGAGAGAGAGAAGAGAGAGAGAGAGAGAGAGAGAGAGAGAGAGGGAGGGAGGAGGGGGAGAGAGAGAGAAGGGAGGGATGAGGGAGAGAGAAGGGAGGGAGGGAGGAGGGAGAGAGAGAGAAGGGAGGGAGGAGGGAGAGAGAGAGAAGGGAGGGAGGAGGGAGAGAGAAGAGAGGTAGGAGGGAGGGAGAGAGAAGGGAGGGAGGAGGGAGAGAGAGAGAAGAGAGGTAGAAGAGAGGGAGATGGAGGGAGGGAGGGAGAGAGAGAGAGAGAGAGAGAGAGAGAGAGAGAGAGAGAGAGAGAGAATGGAGGGAGAGGTGATCAGCAGTAGGCTGTTTTGTGCTTTTATGCCAGAGATCATTGTGTGTGTGAGCTTTGTCATGGCAACGCTGCCAGCAGGAGAAAAAATACTTGAGTGCAATAGACGAGAGGAGAGAGAAATAGGAGAACAAAGATAGAGTGGTTTGTTAGCCTCCCTTATGGACCAAACTAGATTGAACATGTAGTGTACGCCTAGCCCAAGTGTTGTTGTTTTTGCCGTGGGTGAAATGGACCCACTGTGAACAATGAGACATACTACACCGGCCAACCAAACAACACAGTGAGGCAAGCTCTCTC
>NC_092173.1:37794353-37821853 GCF_045791955.1 Oncorhynchus clarkii lewisi | reverse complement strand
TTTCTCGTTTATACATTGTAGAATAACAGTGAAGACATGAAGACTATGAAATAACACAAAAGGACTAATGTAGTAACCAAAAAAGTGTTAAACAAAACTAAATATATTTTAAAAATTGAGATTCTTCAAAGTAGCCACCCTTTGCAGTGATGATTGCTTTGCACACTCTTGGCGTTCTCTCAACCAGCTTCATGACTTAGTCACCTGGAATGTATTTCAATTAACAGGTGTGCCTTCTTCAAAGTTATTTTGTGGAATTTCTTTCCTTCTTTGAGACAATCAGTTATGTTGTGACAAGGTAGCGGTGGTATACAGAAGATAGCCCTATTTGGTAAGAACAGCTCAAATAAGCAAAGAGAAATGACAGTCCGTCATTACTTTAAAATATGAAGGTCAGCCAATCCAGAAAATGCAAGAACTTTGAAAGTTTGTTCAAGTGCAGTTGCAAAACCATCAAGCACTATGATGAAACTGGCTCTCATGAGGACCGCCACAGAAAAGGAAGACACAGAGTTACCTGAAGACATTAGAGTAACCAGCCTCAGATTGCATCCAAATTAATGCTTCACAGAGTTCAAGTAACAGTCACATGTCAACATCAACTGTTCAGAGACGATTGCTTGTATTGGACCTTCATGGTTGAACTGCTGCAAGAAACCACTACTAATGGACACCAATAAGAGTAAGACACTTGCTTGGGCCAAGAAACACGAGCAATGGACATTAGACCGGTGGAAATCTGTCCTTTGGTTTGATTCAAAATTTCAGATTTTTTATTCCGACCTCTGTGTCTTTGTGAGATGCAGAGTAGGTGGACAGATGATCTTTGCATGTGTAGTTCCCACATGAAGCACGTATGAGGAGGTGTGATGGTGTGGGGTGCTTTGCTGGCGACACTGTCAATGATTAATTTAGGGACACTTCACCAGCATGGCTACCACATCTTACTGCAGCGTTACGCCATCCCATCTGGTTGCAATTAGTAAGACTATATATTTTTTTTTCAACAGGACAATGACCGAGCACACCTCCAGGCTGCATAAGGGCTATTGATCAATAAGGACTCGAGTGCTACATCAAATGACCTGGCCTCCACAATCACCTGACCTCAACCCAATTGAGATGGTTTGGGATGAGTTGGACCACCAAGTGAAGGAAAAGCAGCTAACAAGTGCTCAGCATATGTGGGAACTCCTTCAAGACTGTACAAAATGGTAAGAGAACAGGTAAAGAAAGTTAGCCCTCTACATACACATTTCTTTACAGGAACCTCTAAATGAAAATCCTGGCAGATCAATAAAATGTCCTTGTACAGTAGTAGATCTAATTCAATTTAGAGGATTCTAAAATAATATCTATGGGGCTTTAATACATTTATAATGCAGAGTTAATAAAAACAAAACTGTTTAAAAATGTACATGTTTATTAAATAGTCTTGCTTGACTCAGAGCAGCGTGAAACAGTGATGAAATAGTTGACCATGCGTGGTTAAGCTATTGCTTGTTGGGGGGTATTTTCACACAGTATCTGGGCTATTAAACCAATCGTTGGATAACAAATCAGCTCTCGGAACACATTAACATGCGTTACTGTGTGTGTTTCGAAATTCTCTCTCTCCCGCACTTGCTATCTTGACCTCTGAATGCTTGGCTATGAATAGCCAACTGACATTTACTCCTACACTGTAAAAATAGTTTCCTGGAGTATCCTTTAGGGGTTCTTCAAATTGAAACAGTGGAGGAACCCCTATAAGTTATTTGCAGATCCCATTAAAAAGGTTATTAGGATCACACCTTATAATGATTCCTCGAAGAACCTTTGGGGGTTAATTTTTTAAACACCCAGTCCACCCTCCCTACATTAAAAATATATATTTTAATAATAATAATACAAATATTTTCAATATTGATTTAAATAATTCATAGTTTATTTACTGGCACCACAATTGTGAATTAATATTTACAAAACAAATCACATGACAAAATTGCAACAAAAAAAAAAAGTTTATTTAACAAGACAGTTAAGAACAGTTATGACGCCCTACCCCAGATGACGCTGGGCCACTTGTGCCCCGACCCCTGGGACTCCCAATCACTGAGATGTGCAAGAGGCATCACTGGCTGCTACTGTTGTCTACACAATGAGAAAATATGGAAAAATAATTAAATAATTATATTTTTATCCTATAAAGCAGCCCATATCGGCCCGAGCCTGATCATCAAGAGATGTGCTGTACTCTATGTCAGAGAGGTGTTTTTGGGACCACATCGTGAATTTGTAGCAATGCAGTTTTCACTGCGATGCTGTGTCTTAGACTGCTGCACCACTCGGGAGGCCACATTCACACGGTTTTTCATGCTGATCCATTGCCTTGCACACAGTATCAAAATACTAAAATACTTCTTGAACAGAGACATTCAATGACATCTCGAAGAGAAATGCTGGACCCTATATCAGAGAGGGGTTTTTGGGAACACATCGTGTCTATAGTCCTGCTCAAATCACTGGTGATTGAAAATTTTAACGATATTTTGGAGAATATTTAGTTTTCAAGTAACCAAAAGATATCGGCTGTACTAGAGAATTTAAAACTGTGTTTTGTAAGAACATAGTATATGGGATTGATTTTAAGAACTTAAACTTAATTAATTAATATGATGGTGTTTCTATTCCAAGTAAATTGAAACCCTCAGGGTTTACGGCAGGAAAATATGGCGCTGTACAACGTGACCAGTCAGGATGCAATCAGTAGGATGCAGTACAGTAAGAGCAAAATAACCGTAACACTTCCACACTCTAATTGTGGTCTAACCAATACCCAAACGAAGATTAAGTGAAAATTAAAATGTTGTTGATTTATCAAGACCATTCCACATGCTTGTCTCTGAGCAGAGCTGTGTTGACCTATGAATGCATACTTTTCCCCCTTCCACTTTCCTCTTCCATTAATTTTGAAAGAGTTTTTTCCAGTAAGCATAATCAGTCCTCTAACTCCCCATTGCGCTGGTCTGGAGCAACGAAGCAGTGACGCAGGGTACCGTACTAAACTACAAATGACCTCTAAAAAACCTTTAGTTGAGCAACCACTGTATGCTGATCACCTGTTGGCTGCTTTTCCTTCACTCTGCGGTCCAACCCATCCAAAATCATCTCAATTTGGTTGAGGTCGGGTGATTGTGGAGGCCAGGTCATCTAATGCAGCACTCCATCACTCTCCTTCTTGGTCAAATAGCCTGGAGGTGTGTTGGGTCATTATCCTGTTGATAAACAAATGATAGTCCCACTAAGCACAAACCAGATGGGATGTAGTATTGCTGCAGAATGCTCTGGTAGCAATGCTGGTTGTGTGCCTTGAATTCTAAATAAATCACAGACAGTGTCACCAGCAAAGCACCATCACACCTCCTCCTCCATGCTTCACAGTGGGAATCATACATACTGAGATCATCCGTTCACCTACTCTGCGTTTCCCAAAAATATCAAATTTGGACTCATCAGACAAAAGGACAGATTTTCACCGGTCCATTGCTCTTGACCCAAGCAAGTCTCTTATTCTTATTGGTGTCCTTTAGTAGTGGTTTATTTGTAGCAATTCGACCATGAATGCCTGATTCACACAGTCTCTTCTGAACAGTTGATGTTGAGATGTGTCTCTTAATTGAACTCAGTGAAGCATTTATTTAGGCTGAAATTTCTGAGGCTGGTAACTCTAATGAACTTATCTTCTGCAGCAGAAGTAACTCTGGGTCTTCCTTTCATGTGGCGGTCCTCGTGAGAGCCAGTTTCATGACAGCGCTTTATAGTTTTTGCTTCTGCACTTGGAGAAACTTTCTAAGTTCTTGGCATTTTCCGGAGTGATTGACCTTCATGTCTTGAAGTGATGATGGACTGTCATTTCTCTCTGATTATTAGAGCTGTTGTTACCATTGCCCTGCCAGTCATTTGAACCTTGGCTGGAAGGAGTCAGTGCCATTCTCATGCACATATGTAGGTGCTCATTGGTGAGTCTAGAACGATACTTATTGTTAATTATGTTCATTGTGGAGAAAGAAGACTCACAACTGTATGAGTTGTGCCAAACATGGTCGCGGTGTGCAGTGCTACTTTGGTTAGACCAGGGAAAACAGTCTCAGACACAGCCTGCAGCCAGAACGTGTGGTGATCAGTTAGTTGAAAGCGCTCTCTTAATGCAACATTTTCTTGCAGAAAAATCCGTTCCGTCTGTCGAGATCCAGCATGTGCCCACTTGAAGGTCTGTGTCACCTCATCTGAAAGTCCCCTGACATCTGTGATGAGGAATAGATTCTCAATTAGAAGAAGGAGCTGCTGTTCAAGACTGAAGCTGTCAAAGCGATTTCTAAAGTTTCCAATCAGCTTTTCTATGAAGTCAAGATGAGAAGAAACATCTCTCTCACCCTGAATCTGTTCCTGCACTTTTGAAAAGTGTGCACAGCCTCCTTGAAGATCTTCCTTGAACACTTCCAGTTTCCTCTGGAAGGAGCGGACAGATGGCATCAAATCACAAACTGAATTGTTCTTGCTCTGTAGTTTCACATTGAGCTCATTAAGGTGTGACTTGATGTCTTGATGTCTACCAAAAAAAACTTTAAAAAAATGTGCTGCCTTCTGACTCTTGAGCTGTACAAGGAAAGCTGTTATTTCCTTTCAATTGGACCAAAAGCGTTCCAACACTCTATCTTTACTGAGCCATCTTACGTTGTTGTGCAGCAGTAGGTCCTTTGCATTTGCCTCATCTTATTTCAGGAATTCTCTCAGCAGGTGATGTGGATGAGATGAGGATACCCTGAGGAAGTTGATGAGTTTCATCACTGTATTCAACACTTCAGCATACTCTTCTGACAGATTGTCGCACAGGACAGACTGATGAATGATGTAAGCTGTGAGATCAGGGTTGTCCTCTTTCAGTCGTGCCACAGCTCCTCTCTCTCTCTTCCTGTCATGGCAGGGGCCCCATCTGAGGTGATAGAGATCACTTGTTTTAGCTCTATCCTCTTTCTCAACATCTCCTTTATGGCCATGTATATGTCCTTTCCTCTTGTATGCATCTCGAGTGGAGTTACACCTAACAGGTCTTCACAGAATTCCTCCTACTCTGTGTGGTAAAATATAACATACACCAGAAGCTGGGCATTGTCACTCACATCAGTAGATTCATCAACAGCATAATGCTCTGCAGGGTGCACTCCGAATAGCTTCATTAAAGCTGTGTAAATACATTCTCTGTGAGTATTTCACTCTTTCTTGCTGTTGTTTTATGTGACATTGGGATTTGCTTGATCTTTTCACACAGCTTGTCTTTTTGTTTGCCGTCAAGTAAAGTTTCAGCAACAACATTCATGCGCTCAATCACCACTCCCCTGTCAGTAAATGGCCTGTTGTGTTAACCCAAAATCCAAGCCATTTTAGTGAACATTCATTTGCACATTGTTGGGCAGTGAAGGCATGGGAGAGGACTCTGGTGGATGGATCATACTGGGCTTTGAGTTGGTTTATTTTGCGTGCCCTCACCTCAGACTTCTGTGGATATGTATGCTCAAAAGATCTGTGCTTTGTCTCATAGTGGCGCTTCACGTTGGCACTTTTTATTAGAGCCACAGTCTCTGAACATATCAGGCAGAGTGGTTTGACACTCACTGCGGGAAGGATAAAGGCATAGGTATCTGAACATATCAGGCAGAGTGGTTTGACATTTGCTGTGGGAAGGATAAAGGCATAGGTATCTGAACATATCAGGCAGAGTGGTTTGACACTCACTGCGGGAAGGATAAAGGCATAGGTATCTGAACATATCAGGCAGAGTGGTTGGACACTCACTGCGGGAAGGATAAAGGCAGGTATCTGTCCACTCCTCTTTGAAAGCTCAATTTTCTGTATAGACCCTCTGACTTTTGCGCACGCCATTCTTTAATATCTCCCCTCTCTTCCGCTTTTTGCTTCTCTCGCTGTCTCTCTCTCTCTGACATCAGTCCCCTAACATGCATTGTAAACATTCACTTTGATTGGATGAGTTTCGTGATGGTATTTAAATAACGCACTTGAGGGACCTTCCCAGCTACGCTGAGCCAGGGCAGTGTGTGTACATTGAAAAAAAGGGTTTCTTCATCAGTATTTAAATGAACTATTATTTCTGAGAAATGTGTCGAGGTCCAGATAGAACCATCACTCGGTCCAGATAGAACCATCATTCGGTCCAGATAGAACCATCACTCGGTCCAGACCCGGACCGAGGTCCGCTGTACTACACATGTAGACAAAAGAGCTAAGAATGAGTTAGTCCAAGCAAGGAGGAAAAAAATGTATGTGTAATAATGTAATTGTGTTTGTGATGTTTACATTAATGAGAGACAATTGGCAGGGCTGCTCACAGTGCTTGGAGAGAAAACATTCAATGTGCCAGTGAATGAGAGGGCACATGAGACGTGGCTTCTGTTCATGTCAGGACAGAGTTGACAATTGTAGTAGAGTGGAGTTGTCATCACCTATCAGGGAACAGGAGGGGACTTAGCTGGAAATATAAATAGCAGGTATATCCATGTGAGCTGTGCCATCTTCAAGATTCTCCATGACATCTCAGAATTCACAAAGTCAAACGCAGACTGAGCATCTCACCCACTTGACACATCAAAGTAGCTCAAGAAACGTTCCTGAATAAAGCCCTGATTATCCACATACCTGATGATAACTGACAACTGCGAGCAGGCTGGTGGAACCATAGGTCCCAGAGCGGTGGGGCAATTTTTACCTCCTGGGGCCTGGAGTTGTTCCTTATCTGGTAACCTAACAAGGGAAACTATGGACTCTATAGGGTAAGACAGTAATTAATCACTTGTAAAAAGTTTGTATATGCGCTATGATGGGACCAGCTTTTCCTAATCAGGTCACATGGTTAAAAAACAAAACTACCGGTAAAAACTGCAGCAACCTTATACTTGTTCACATTATTTATATTTAGAATAGACTAACAGGTGGGTTTCCTCTTCCCAGACACAGAGACAACAACTGATAGACAATAGAGCTCGCAGTGCTGAGTGTCACGTTCGGACCTTAGTTCCTTTGTTTTGTCTTTTGTTTTAGTATGGTCAGGGCGTGAGTTGGTTGGGTTGTCTAAGTTTGTTTTTCTATAATTTGGGATTTCTGTGTTCGGCCTGGTATGGTTCTAAATTAGAGGCAGCTGTCAATCGTTGTCCCTGATTGAGAACCATATTTAGGTAGCCTGTTTTCCATTGTGTTTTGTTGGTGGTTATTTTCTGTTTAGTTTTGTGTTGCACCTTACAGGACTGTTCGTTGGTTGTTTATTGTTTTGTTTTCAGTGTTCATTAAAATAATACAAATATGGACACTTACCACGCTGCACCTTGGTCCTCCTCTCCAGACGACAACCGTTACACTGAGTTTGCTTCATGCATTGTTATTCAGTTCTATGCAACTGTAGGCCTGATTAAACTTTCATTTTATAATGATTGATTCATTCCAGTTACGCATTTTGGATTGAAAAGGTAGGAAGCCTAGCCAGCCCAAGTTTTGAATATTAACCAAACGTGATCATATTCACATTTCCTCCTGACAAACAAATGGACTATAAAAACATAACTTTACCAATTTAGTTTACCCTGACCAGATGGACAGCTCGCATAGGCAGTATGCAGATGCTTTTATTAGTAGCCTACAGTTGATCAGACTAAAAATTGTTCTTATTTTCATCTCATACAGCATGTCAGATCTCTAATGTTAAGGTGGAGCCTAGGCTGCTGCAACATTTATGTAATAAGTTTTTGCTTGTGTCTGTCTGGAGTGATTGTGTTATCACCTCAGCTAAATAAACACTGGAGCAAAGTGGAAAGCCAACTTCAGCGCGCGTGAAAAAATGTGCTGCATCAACCTCACTTTTTAATTTCATTTTTAATGGATGATGCGATGGAAGTGATCAAGTCATTCTGAATCGATATCGACATCCCAGAGAAGACTAGAAATTTCCAGATGCTCAGCAAGTAAAGCATTGCAAAGTACAATTACTTCTGCAAGTTCCTTGCAGTTGTCCTTGTTAGCGGAAAATGTTCCCTTTCACCTTGCCCCTAAGTAATGCAGCTTTCTCCAAGAAGCTTGAATCTGATGGGGACAAAGGAAGGGGTTCTTCAACAAAAATCCACTACATTCTTTTTAGCATTAGCTAGCCATTCTGGTGGAGAAAACGTCCCTCTGGAAGCTAGCTAACGTTAGCACTTGCTACTAAAGTTAGTAAGGCAAATTTAAATTGAAAACTAAAGTTCTAAAGCCAAGAAAAAAATGTGTCTACCTCCTCTGTCTCCTGTAGTTCGAAGCAACTATCACTTTTCACTCTCAATCTCTATCCAATATGTAACCAACTCACCAGACTTCTCAACACATGGAACCCCCATAATGGTCTGTGGCACATCCCTAATACATCACGCCATGTTCGTTCTCTGATCCTAATCCTATAATTGGATAGACACTATATCAGTTCATATTGCAAAAGCTGGTTGGAGGACGTCCTCCAGAACTGGTCCTAATTACCTTGTAAGTCTATGGAAGAGGGTTAGGCCTAGAAGCCTCCTAGGTCTTGTATTGAAGGCAATGTAACCAGATGAGGACAGAGAATAGCTGTCCTCCGGCTAAACCATGGTGCTAGCCTAGAGTGTGTTGTTGAGGCTACTGTAGACATTCATTGCAAAACAGTGTGCTTTAATAAAATATTTGGTGACGTGAGTATATTTAGTTTTAGTTTTATCTAAAAAGGATAACTTTTGTATTGTTTCATTATTTTGAATTTTCTGAAATTCACTGAGTAGGATGGTCCTCCTCCTCTGATGAGCCTCTACTGGTAGGAGTCCTCTACACAGGAGAGCAGGGGAGTAAACTGCTGTTTTTGGATTAGGATTATTAAAGTAGAGATAAATCCTATTTCTTATGTTTAATTTTGCTTCAATGCACTTTTACTATTCATTCCTCACCGCCTACCCTCTTTCTCTCTATCTCTCTCTATCCCCACTCCTTTATCTCTCTCCTTCTCTTTCCTTTGGTCTCATGTTCTCCCCAGATGTAGAGGAATGCTGACGTGTGAATTCCTTCCTTCCTCTAATGAGCAGGTGAAGACTCTGCTTTGCATAATATAAGGAGTTTAAAATTATTTACACTTTTACTTTAGATTTTTCAGTATATTTGAACAAATGCATTCACTTTCTATACTTAAGTATATTCAAAACCAAATAATTTTAGACTTAATCAAATATTATTTTACTGGGTAACTTTCACTTTTGCTTCAGTCATTTTCTATTAAGGTATCTTTACTTTTACTAAAGTATGACAATTCACTACTTTTTCGACCACTGCTCAAGAGAAGACATGCAATGTGCACATTGCCAATAAAATGAGGTAGAAACTGAGCTCCATTTTCTAACCTGCCAAATGTATGACCCTATTTGAGAGACATATCTCTCTCAGATTATACAGATCCACAAAGAATTAGAAAACAAATCCAATGTTGATCAACTCCCATATGTATTGGGTGAAATGCAACAGTTTGCAATCTCTGCAGCAAGTTGCCACAGGGAAAGGGCAATCAGTGAAGAACAAACATAAATGTAAATACAAGCCACATTGTTATAACACTCCAAATAGCAATAATATGACATTTGAAATGTCTTTATTCCTTTGAAATATTTGTGAGTGTAATGTTTTTATTGTTTATTTCACTTTTGTTTATTGTCTATTTTCCTTGCTTTGGCAATGTAAAAAATATGTTTCCCATGCCAACAAAGCCCTCAGAGAGAGAGAGAGAGAGGAGGACAGACTGACAGAAAGTAGGACAGACTGACAGAAGGGAGGACAGACTGACAGACTGACAGAAGGGAGAACAGACTGACAGACTGACAGAAGGGGGGACAGACTGACAGACTGACAGAAGGGAGGACAGACTGACAGAAAGGAGGACAGACAGGCAGACCATTTCTCCCAACAACACAGTATTGTGATCCCACCTAGGGCTGTATTAGCACCACACAGGCAGTGACCGTTGAGTCACAGTAATCTCCTTTTATGCACTCTGGACATGCGTTGATAGTACCAAATTCATTAACAACCGTCAGGTCGCTAATGGCCTGGTACTCAGGGCTCTATTGTCCCTCCATCAGGTCCTAATGGCCTGGTACTCAGGGCTCTATTGTCCCTCCATCAGGTCCTAACGGTCTGGTACTCAGGGCTCTATTGTCCCTCCATCAGGTCCTAACGGTCTGGTACTCAGGGCTCTATTGTCCCTCCATCAGGTCCTAATGGCCTGGTACTCAGGGCTCTATTGTCCCTCCATCAGGTCCTAACGGTCTGGTACTCAGGGCTCTATTGTCCCTCCATCAGGTCCTAATGGTCTGGTACTCAGGGCTCTATTGTCCCTCCATCAGGTCCTAATGGTCTGGTACTCAGGGCTCTATTGTCCCTCCATCAGGTCCTAACGGTCTGGTACTCAGGGCTCTATTGTCCCTCCATCAGGTCCTAATGGCCTGGTACTCAGGGCTCTATTGTCCCTCCATCAGGTCCTAACGGTCTGGTACTCAGGGCTCTATTGTCCCTCCATCAGGTCCTAATGGCCTGGTACTCAGGGCTCTATTGTCCCTCCATCAGGTCCTAACGGTCTGGTACTCAGGGCTCTATTGTCCCTCCATCAGGTCCTAACGGTCTGGTACTCAGGGCTCTATTGTCCCTCCATCAGGTCCTAATGGCCTGGTACTCAGGGCTATATTGTCCCTCCATCAGGTCCTAATGGCCTGGTTATCAAGTGCTCTATTGTCCCTCTAACCACTGACATCAATGCAAATACAATCTAAAATCACATCAAACACATCATCAAAACAGCAGGTGCTTTCAATTCTCACCTCACTGTGATCATTGATGTGAAGAAAGAAGTTCAACAACAGGTTGAAACTGAATGGGAAACATGAGCGTTGTGGATGTTGCTTCAATGCCTAACAACAAAATGGACAGTGCTTTCTAAGGTGAGAATTCGTTCAAAACATCATATGCATATTAGAGCTTAGTACACATAGGCTTATACATGAGCCCAAGCACCAACATTTTTTTAAAAACAATCATTTTGTGCCATTGTATACTGACCAACAGTATACGTGCAATATGCAACAATTTCCAAAACTTTACTGAAATAATTTCATTAGGCCCTAATCTATGGATTTCATATGACTGGGCAGGGGCACAGTCATGGGTTTTATTAATTTAAAGAGTGTAAGTAACATAACAAGAAAAGGAAAATCTGTCAGTTTAAGCTAGAGATATCATTGGCTGCGTCTCAAACAGCCAATCACGTCTGCCTATGTCGACCTTCTTCATCTGCAGTGAAAGGTGGCCGAGCTACAGCGATGTTTGTCAGACCATAAGACATCCTAATGTTTTTCAGACCAAGAGACATCCCAATGTTTTTCAGGCCATGCGACAATCCGAAAGTTGGTCTTTTCACAAAAATGTCGGTCGTGTCCGAACGGTTTGGCCTACATTCTAATTAGACCACTTTATGGAAATACGAGACTCTCCGTTTTGCTCCCTACTAGACTCGTCTGAAGTTGGTAACACTGATGTGCCAACTTCTGTTTGTAGTGTCCGACCCCACAGTGGAATGGGAAGACTCACAAACTCCATGGTGTTCTCTGTTTTGCTCTAAGGCCCCCAGAAGTGTCACAGGACTCATCTGTAGGTAACCCATACAAATGAATGGAAGTATGGAGAGATATATACAGATATTAAAACCTCTTTGGGGTAGGGGGCAGCATTTTCACTTTCGGATAAATAGCGTGCCCAATTTCAACTTCCTGCTACACATGCCAATAATATAATATATGCATATTACTAGTATATTTGGATAGAAAACACTCTGAAGTTTCTAAAACTGTTTGAATCATGTCTGTGAGTATAACAGAACTTATGTAGCAGGCAAAACCCCTTGTTATCAAACTATAGTTTTGGCAAGTCGGTTAGAACATCTACTTTGTGCATGACTCAAGAAATATTTTCAACAATTGTTTACAGACAGATTATTTCACTTATAATTCACTGTGTCACAATTCCAGTGGGTCAGAAAATGTACATACACTGAGTTGACTGTGCCTTTAAACAGCTTGGACAATTCCAGAAAATTATGTCATTGCTTTAGAAGCAAATTATAGGCTAATTGACATAATTTGAGTCAATTGGAGGTGTAACTGTGGATGTATTTCAAGGCCTACCTTCAAGGCCTACCTCAGTTCCTCTTTGCTTTAACAGCATGGACAAATCATAAGAAATCAGCCAACACCTCAGAAAAAAATTGTAGACCTCCACAAGTCTGGTTCATCCTTGGGAGCAATTTCCAAACGCCTGAAGGTACCACATTAATCTTTACAAACAGTACTACGCAAGTATAAACACCATGGGACCACGCAGCCGTCATATAGCTCAGGAAGGAGACACATGCTGTCTCCTAGAGATGAAGGTACTTTGATGTGAAAAGTGCAAATCAATCTCAGAACAACAGCAAAGGACCTTGTGAATATGCTGGAGGAAACAGGTACAAAAGTATCTATATCCACTGTAAAACGAGTACTATATCGACATAGACTGAAAGGCTGCTCAGCAAGTAAGAAGCCACTGCTCCAAAACCACCATAATAAGACTACAGTTTGCAAATGCACATGGTGACAAAGATAGTACTTTTTGTAGAAATGTCCTCTGGTCTGATGAAACAAAAATAGAACTGTTTGGCCATAATGACCATCATTATGTTTGCAGGAAAAAGGGGGAACGCTTGCAAGCCGAAGAACACCATCCCAACTGTGAAGCACGGAGGTGGCAGCATCATGTTGTGGGAGTGCTTTGCTGTAGGAGGGACTGGTGCACTTCACAAAATAGATGGCTTCATGAGGAGGAACATTTTGTGGCTATATTTAAGCAACATCTCAAGACATCAAGCAGGAAGTTAAAGCTTGGTCGCAAATGGGTCACCCAAATGGACAATGACCCCAAGCATACTTCCAAAGTTGTGGAAAATTGGCTTAAGGACAACAAAGTTAAGGTATTGAAGTGGCCATCACAAAGCCCTGACCTCAATCCTATAGAAAATGTGTGGGCAGAACTGCAAAGCGTGTGCGAGCAAGGAGTCCAAGGAGAAATGGGCCTAAATTCACCCAACTTATTGTGGGAAGCTTGCGGAAGGCTACCTGAAACGTTTGACCCAAGTTAAACAATTTACAGGCAATGCTACCAAATACTAATTGAGTGTATGTAAACTTCTGACCACTGGGAATGTGATGAAAGAAATAAAAGCTGAAATAAATCATTCTCTGTACTATTATTCTGACATTTCACATTCTTACAATAAAGTGGTGATCCTAACTGACCTAAGGCAGGGAACTTTTACGATGATTAAATGTCATGAATTGTGAAAAACCGAGTTAAAATGTATTTGGCTAAGGTGTATGTAAACTTCCGACTTCAACTGTATATTTAGATATTAAACCTTTATCTGAAGGTAACCCATACAAATGAATGGAAGTATGGAGGAAGTTTTGTGCCAACAAAAAATAAGTGGTTAAATATGTGTTCAAAAAAACAATCTCGTAAATATAGCACAGACACTTCAAAACCTTATTCCTCATGATTTCTTTCTTGCCATTTATGAATAATGGGTTACTTTTAAATAAATGTTTGTATTTAACCTTTATTTAACTAGGCACAACTAAACTGTGTTTTCCTATATTGCACTTGTGATTTCATGAATCTAAATATTTATAGTACTATGTTTTGAAGACTGCACAGTAGCCTAATAAACAAATAAACACATTTCATTAATAAAATAATTATAAAAAATACTCTTTCAAAATGCAGTTGTACAGCGCCATATTTTCCATTCCATCCTAACGGAAACCCAGAGGGTTTCATTTTTCATGGAATAGAAACACCATAATATCATTCCAATTATATTCAGCAAGTACCAATCAAAAGTTTGGACACACCTACTCATTCCAGGATTTTTCTTTATTTGACTATTTTCTACATTGTTACAATATTTCTGTAAATCAGTGATTTTTACAAAGTTGTCTAATGAAGGCAAACAATTTAAAATCCTCCAATCCTGTAGCCTACTCCCCCGATGGTCATGTTGTACTATCGGGAGTATTTTCCATTCTAGTCTAACTGGAAAACCTGAGGGTTTAGTTGTTGTTTCTTTCTGAATGGAAACACCATAATATTCATAAAATTAATTAAGCCACATTCCTTAAAGTCAATCCCATATACTATGTTAAACTTGCAGTAGCAGAGAAAATGGCTGAGAATGAAATGACGTGCTGCTGCAGAACGCAAGGTGTGCCACAGTATGACGCAACTTTTAAAGAAGGAACCACTGTATTGTCGCATCATGCAGCCCATATACTGTATGGTTGAGTCCGGCAGTCACTTGCAAGACAATAACCGCGTGACAAAATTTCATGACCACCACAGCTCTAACTCTACTTCCGCTACTTATGGATAATTATAACCCTGTCAATCAAAATATAGCTATGCAAAGGTCAGTGGCAGTGAAACATCACCAACTATTTCACCGTCTTCAAGCTAGTATTTGCTGGCAGCCCAAAATAGTCTGCTCCCAAATGCTTGTTGTACCTGTGCTCAATTTGGAAGATGAAACAACGTTCTGTGGGACTCTGAGGAAACTGAATTAAATAGGTTTCTCTGCTGTTTTCATATCTCTAAAAGTGGACAGATGTTATTAAGGTGAGTTAGTGTTCCACTTGTTTTGCAGATCTGCATGTATACATTACAATAAACTTCAATAACTATTATTTGTTGGGGGGGGGGGGGGGGACTATGAAGACAGGATTTAGTTATCAGACAGGTTTAACAGATGCATCTCAGCCTCTTGTGAGGGTTGCATTGAAAATGGAATACTTTTAACTTGTGTTTTTAGGTAACTTACCTCATCCACTATCAATGAGGAGCACCCACTTATACCAGTGATGCATGGCAGCCATTTTGTAGAATGGTCTCCACAGAATAACCACTGCAGTGGACAGCAGAGGGGAAACTGTACCAATTTGAAGCATTCATTCGTTGACTTTATGAAGCTTGTCATCACAAAAGACATTGGTGCAGTGCAAAGTATTTGTCAGCGACTGTGTGTGTGTGTGTGTGTGTGTGTGTGTGTGTGTGCGTGTGTTTGTGTACATGTGAGTACAGCTAATACAGCTGGTGACACCTACTGTCTGTCTTTGCAGAGTGATGAAACAGACTCCCACAATACAAGATGAAAACAGCAAACCAGGAAAAACAAAACACAACATATCTCTCTCTCTCTCTCTCTCTCTCTCTCTCTCTCTCTCTCTATCTCTCTCTCTCTCTCTCTCTCTCTCTCTCTCTCTCTCTCTCTCTCTCTCTCTCTCAGGAGTGAGAGCCTATACAACAAGCGCATTGGCAGACTGACCGAGGTGTGAGGGAAAAGAGGAGGAGGAAGAGAGTTAGAGTATAAAATAGAGGAAGAAGAGCCTGTCGGGGATGGCTGAGTTTAGACATTATAATTATGATGCTGTAAGATTGTCAGCGGGAGGGGAGAGAAGAGCTAGAAACAGAAACTAACGACACAGTAATTACTCAGGCAGCTTTCTTTCAGTGTGCTCCCACTCACACTTGGCAAGCCGAAAAACATTAAGTACACACACCAGCACACATACACACAGAATGCACATGGCAAATAATAATGTCTCACACACAAGCAAGAGTGAGTGCGAACACGCACACACATACACAGTCACGCATGCATGTGCAAACACACACAGACACACACACCTGGAAAGCTGCAGAAAATAAAACCCAGTGGAAAGAGTGGAAAATGAGAATGATACAGTCTCAGCATTTCTAATTAGATTTCCATTGTGTTGCTTCGTGCTTCAGATAGATGTACCAGGGCTGTATAACCATAATCGGTAAAAATCATATTTAACGTGGTCTAAACAGTGAATAATTCTATTGAGAGGTATGATGCTGTGTTGTTCACACATAACTCCTGCACCTGGCTGGATCAAAACGGAAGGGTAGGGGAAAGGGAAGGGAAGGGGAGGGGAAGGGGAGGGGAAAGGGAAAGGGAGGGGATGGGGAGGGAAAGGGAGGAGAAGGGGAAAGGGAGGAGAAGGGGAGGGGAAAGGGAGGGAAAGGGAAAGGGAGGGGATGGGGAGGGAAAGGGAGGAGAAGGGGAAAGGGAGGAGAAGGGGAGGGGAAAGGGAGGGAAAGGGAAAGGAAGGGGAAGGGGAAAGGGAGGGGAAGGGGAAAGGGAGGGGAAGGGGAGGGAAAGGGAGGGAAAGGGAAAGGGAGGGGAAGGGGAGGGAAAGGGAGGGGGAGGGGAAAGGGAGGAGAAGGGGAGGGGAAAGGGAGGGAAAGGGAAAGGGAGGTGAAGGGGAGGGAAAGGGAGGGAAAGGGAGGGGAAGGGGAAGGGGAAGGGGAAGGGGAAGGGGAAGGGAAAGGGGAAGGGGAAGGGGAGGGGAAAGGGAAAGGGAGGAAAAGGGGAGGGGAAGGGGAGGGGGGAAGGGAAGGGAAGGGGAGGGGAAGGGGAAGGGGAAAGGGAAGCGGAGGGGAAAGGGATGGGAAGGGGAGGGGAGGGGAAAGGGACGAGGAGGGGAAGGGAAGGGGAGGGGAAGGGGAGGGGGAGGGGAAGGGGAGGGGGGAGGGGAAGGGGAAGGGGAAGGGGAAGGGGAAGGGGAAGGGGAAGGGGAAGGGGGAGGGGAGGGGAAGGGGAGGGGAAAGGGAAAGGGAAGAGGAGGGGAAATGGAAGGGGAAAGGGAAGGGGAGGGGAAGGTGAGGGGAAAGGGAAGGGGAAAGGGAAGGGGAGGGGAGGGGAAAGGGAAAGGGAGGGGGAGGGGAGGGGAAGAGGAGGGGAAGGGAAGGGGAAGGGGAAAGGGAAGGGGATGGGAAGGGGAGGGTAAAGGGAAGGGGAAGGGAGGAGGAGGGGAAGGGAAGGGGAAAGGGAAGGGGAAAGGGAGGGGATTGGGAGGGGAAAGGGAGGGAAAGGGAAAGGGAGGGGAAGGGGGGGGAAAGGGAGGAGAAGGGGAGGGGAAAGGGAGGAGAAGGGGAGGGGAAAGGGAGGGAAAAGGGAAAGGGAGGGGAAGGGGAGGGGAAAGGGAGGGAAAGGGAAAGGGAGGGGAAGGGGAGGGAAAGGGAGGAGAAGGGGAGGGGAAAGGGAGGAGAAGGGGAGGGGCAAGGGAGGGAAAGGGAAAGGGAGGGGAAGGGGAGGGAAAGGGGAGGTGTAAGGGAAAGGGAGGGGGAAGGGGAGGGGAAATGGATGGGGAGGGAAAGGGAGGGGAAGGGGAAAGGGAGGAGAAGGGGAGGGGAAAGGGAAGGGGAGGGAAAGGGAAAGGGAGTGGAAGGGGAAAGGGAGGGGAAATGGAGGGGAAGGGGAGGTGTAAGGGAAAGGGAAGGGGAAGGGGAGGGGAAATGGAGGGGAAGGGGAGGAGAAAGGGAAAGGGAGGGGAAGGGGAGGGGAGGGGAATGGGAGTGGAAAGGGAAGATAAGGGGAAGGGGAGGGGAAAGGGAGGGGGGAAGGGAAGGGGAGGGGAAGGGGAAAGGGAAGGGGAAAGGGAAAAGGAAGGGGAGGGGAAAGGGAAGAGAAGGGGAAGGGGAGGGGAAAGGGGGGGGAAGGGAAGGGGAGGGGAAGGTTAAGGGGAAAGGGAAGGGGAGGGGAAAGGGAAAGGGAGGGGAAGGGAAGGGGAAGGGGGAGGGGAAAGGGAAAGGGAGGGGAAGGGGAGGGGAAAGGGAAGGGAAGGGAAGGGGAGGGGAAAGGGAAGGGGAGGGGAAGGGGAAGGGGAAGGGGGAGGGAAAGGGAGGGGAAGGGGAGGGGAAAGGGAAAGGGAGGAAAAGGGGTGGGGAAAGGGAGGGGAAGGGGAGGGGAAAGGGAAAGGGAGGGGAAAGGGAGGGGAAGGGGATGGGAAAGGGAAAGGGAGGGGGAGGGGGAAGGGGAGGGGAAAGGGAGGGGAAGGGGAGGGGAAAGGGAAAGGGAGGGGAAGGGGAGGGGAAGGGGAGGGGAAGAGAAGGGGAAGGGGAGGGGAAAGGGAGGGGGGAAGGGGAGGGGAAAGGGAATGGGAAAGGGATGGGGAGGGGAAGGTGAGGGGAAAGGGAAGGGGAAAGGGAAGGGGAGGGGAGGGGAAAGGGAAAGGGAGGGGAGGGGAGGGGAGGGGAAGAGGAGGGGAAGGGAAGGGGAAGGGGAAAGGGAAGGGGAAAGGGAAGGGGATGGGAAGGGGAGGGTAAAGGGAAGGGGAAGGGAGGAGGAGGGGAAGGGAAGGGGAAAGGGAATGGGAAAGGGAGGAGAAGGGGAGGGAAAAGGAGGAGAAGGGGAGGGGAAAGGGAGGGAAGAGGAAAGGGAGGGGAAGGGGAGGGAAGGGGAGGAGAAGGGGAAAGGGAGGAGAAGGGGAGGGGAAAGGGAAGGGGAGGGAAAGGGAAAGGGAGTGGAAGGGGAGGGAAGGGGAAAGGGAGGGGAAATGGAGGGGAAGGGGAGGTGTAAGGGAAAGGGAGGGGGAAGGGGAAGGGGAGGGGAAATGGAGGGGAAGGGGAGGAGAAAGGGAAAGGGAGGGGAGGGGGAGGGGAGGGGAAAGGGAGGGGAAAGGGAAGATAAGGGGAAGGGGAGGGGAAAGGGAGGGGGGAAGGGAAGGGGAGGGGAAGGGGAAAGGGAAGGGGAAGGGGAAAGGGAAGGGGAGGGGAAAGGGAAGAGAAGGGGAAGGGGAAGGGAAGGGGAGGGGAAGGGAAGGTTAAGGGGAAAGGGAAGGGGAGGGGAAAGGGAAAGGGAGGGGAAGGGGAAGGGGGAGGGGAAAGGGAAAGGGAGGGGAAGGGGAGGGGAAAGGGAAGGGAAGGGGAGGGGAAAGGGAAGGGGAGGGGAAGGGGAAGGGGAAGGGGAAGGGGGCGGGAAAGGGAAAGGGAGGGGAAGGGGAGGGGAAAGGGAAAGGGAGAAAAAGGGGTGGGGAAAGGGAGGGGACAGGGAGGGGAAAGGGAAAGGGAGGGGAAAGGGAGGGGAAGGGGATGGGAAAGGGAAAGGGAGGGGAAGGGGGAAGGGGAGGGGAAAGGGAGGGGAAGGGGAGGGGAAAGGGAAAGGGAGGGGGAGGGGGAAGGGGAGGGGAAAGGGAGGGGAAGGGGAGGGGAAAGGGAAAGGGAGGGGAATGGGAGGGGAAAGGGAGGGGAAGAGAAGGGGAAGGGGAGGGGAAAGGGAGGGGGGAAGGGAAGGGAAGGGAAGGGAAGGGGAAGGGAAGGGGAAAGGAAAGGGAAGGGGAGGGGAAAGGGAAAGGGAGGGGAAGGGGAGGGGAAGGGGAGGGGAAAAGGAAGGGGAAGGGAAGGGGAAGTTGAAGGGGAGGGGAAGGGAAGGGGAGGGGAAAAGGAAGTGGAGGGGAAGGGGAGGGGAAGGGGAAAGGGAGGGGAGGCTTAGTTTTTCATGCTGTAATGAGAGCTCTTCTAATTTAAGGATTTAGTTTTCATCTCTCTCCCCCTTTTTCTCTCTGTGTCTCTGCCTCCTCTGCCAGGTGTTGTCTCTGCCTCCTCTGTCAGGTGGTTCTCTGTCTCCTCTGTCAGGTGGTGTCTCTGCCTCTGTCAGGTGTTGTCTCTGCCTCTGTCAGGTGTTGTCTCTGCCTCTGTCAGGTGTTGTCTCTGCCTCTGTCAGGTGGTGTCTCTTCCTATTCTGTCAGGTGGATTCTCTGTCTCCTCTGTCATGTGTTGTCTCGGTCTCCTCTGTCAAGTGGTAAATCTGCCTCCACTGTCAGGTGGTGTTTCTTCCTATTCTGTCAGGTGGTGTCTCTGCCTCCTCTGTCAGGTGGTGTCCCTCTGTTCTCTATCAGGTGGTGTTTTTGCCTCTGTCAGGTGCTGTCCCTGCCTCCTATGTCAGGTGGTGTCTTTGTGTTCTCTGTCAAGTGATGTCTCTGCCTCCTCTGTCAGGTGTTGTCTCTGTTATCACTGTCAGGTGGTGTCTCTGTTATCACTGTCAGGTGGTGTCTCTGTTATCACTGTCAGGTGGTGTCTCTGCCTCCTCTGTCAGGTGGTGTCTCTGTTATCACTGTCAGGTGGTGTCTCTGCCTCCTCTGTCAGGTGGTGTCCCTGTGTTCTCCGTCAGGTGGTGTCTCTGCCTCTGTCAGGTGTTGTCTCTGTCTCCTCTGTCAGGTGGTGACTCTGTCTCCTCTGTCAGGTGGTGACTCAGTCTGCTCTGTCATGTGGTGCCTCTGTGTTCTTGTCTCTGTCTCCTCTGTCATGTGGTGCATCTGTGTTCTTGTCTCTGTCTCCTCTCTCAGGTTGTGTCTCTCTCCTCTTTCAGGTGGTTTCTCTGTGTTCTCTGTCAAGGGGTGACACTGTATCCTCTGTCAGGTGGTTTCTCTGTCTCCTCTGTCAGGTAGTGACTCTGTCTCCTCTGTCAAGGGGTGACACTGTCTCCTCTGTCAGGTGGTGTCTCTGTCTCCTCTGTCAGGTGGTGTGTCTGACTCCTCTGTCAGGTGTTGTGTCTGTCTCCTCTGTCAGGTGGTGTGTCTGTCTCCTCTGTCAGGTGGTGTGTCTGTCTCCTCTGTCAGGTGTTGTGTCTGTCTCCTCTGTCAGGTGGTGTCTCTGCCTCCTCTGTCAGGTGTTGTGTCTGTCTCCTCTGTCAGGTGGTGTGTCTGTCTCCTCTGTCAGGTGTTGTGTCTGTCTCCTCTGTCAGGTGGTGTGTCTGTCTCCTCTGTCAGGTGGTGTGTCTGTCTCCTCTGTCAGGTGGTGTGTCTGTCTCCTCTGTCAGGTGCTGTCTCTGCATATTCTGTCAGGTGGATTCTCTGTCTCCTCTGTCAGGTAGTGACACTGTGTCCTCTGTCAAGGGGTGACACTGTCTCCTCTGTCAGGTGGTGTGTCTGTCTCCTCTGTCAGGTGGTGTGTATGTCTCCTCTGTCAGGTGTTGTGTCTGTCTCCTCTGTCAGGTGTTGTGTCTGTCTCCTCTGTCAGGTGGTGTGTCTGTCTCCTCTGTCAGGTGTTGTATCTGTCTCCTCTGTCAGGTGGTGTCTCTGTCTCCTCTGTCAGGTGGTGTGTCTATCTCCTCTGTCAGGTGTTGTGTCTGTCTCCTCTGTCAGGTGGTGTCTCTGTCTCCTCTGTCAGGTGTTGTGTCTGTCTCCTCTGTCAGGTGTTGTGTCTGTCTCCTCTGTCAGGTGGTTTGTCTTTCTCCTCTGTCAGGTGGTGTGTCTGTCTCCTCTGTCAGGTGGTGTGTCTGTCTCCTCTGTCAGGTGTTGTGTCTGTCTCCTCTGTCAGGTGGTGTGTCTGTCTCCTCTGTCAAGGGGTGACACTGTCTCCTCTGTCAGGTGGTGTCTCTGTCTCCTCTGTCAGGTGGTGTGTCTGTCTCCTCTGTCAGGTGTTGTGTCTGTCTCCTCTGTCAGGTAGTGACTCTGTCTCCTCTCTCAAGGGGTGACACTGTCTCCTCTGTAAGGTGGTGTCTCTATCTCCTCTGTCAGGTGGTGTGTCTGTCTCCTCTGTCAGGTGGTGTGTCTGTCTCCTCTGTCAGGTGTTGTGTCTGTCTCCTCTGTCAGGTTGTGTGTCTGTCTCCTCTGTCAGGTGGTGTGTCCGACTACTCTGTCAGGTGTTGTGTCTGTCTCCTCTGTCAGGTGTTGTGTCTGTCTCCTCTGTCAGGTGGTGTGTCTGTCTCCTCTGTCAGGTGGTGTTTCAGTCTACAACAACACGTGGCTTTTGATTAATTGTTCAGCAGTCTTAATCCTTTGGATGGTAGAAGCTGTTCTTTTGGATTATTTTGGTCCTAGACTTGGAGCTCCGGTACCACTTGCCATGCAATAGCAGAGAGAACAGTCTATGACTTGGGTGACTGGAGTCTCTGACAATTTTTGGGCCTTCCACCGACACGGCATGTAGGTCATGGATAGCAGGAAGCTTGGCTCAAGAGATGTACTGGGCCTTACGAACTACCCTCTGTAGAGCCTTACAGTCGGAGGCCAAGCAGTTGCTATACCAGGCGGTGATGCAACCAGCCCTAGAAGGTGCAGCTGTATAACTTTTTAAGGATCTGGAGACCAATGCCAAGGCTTTTCAGTCAGGGGGAAAGGGTGTTGTTGTGCCCTCTTCACAACTATCTTGGTCTGTTTGGACCATGAATGTTTCCATTTGCCCAGGTGGGAAAAGGCAGTGTGGAGTGCGATTGAGATTGTGGATCTGTGGATCTGAATGGGTGGTATGCGAATTGGAGTGGGTCTAGGATTTCCGGGATGATGGTGTATATGTGAGCCATGACCAGCCTTTCAAAGCACTTCATGGCTACAGACATGAGTGCTACGGGGCGGTAGTCATTGAGGTAGGTTACCTTTGCTTTCTTTGAAACAGGGACTATGGTGGTCATGTAGGTATTACAGAATCGGCCAAGGAGAGGTTGAAAGTGTCAGTGAAGACACTTGCCAGTTGGTCTGCCCATGCTCTGAGAACACATCCTGGTAATCTGTCTGTCTCTGTGTTCTTGTGAATGTTGACCTGTTTAAAACTTCTTAGGGATAGGGGGCAGTATTCGGAAGTTTGGATGAATGAGGTGCCCAAAGTAAACTGCCTGTTACTCAGGCCCAGAAGCTAGGATATGCATATAATTGGTAGTATTGGATGAGACACACTCCAAAGTTTCCAAAACTGATACAATAATGTCTGTGAGTATAACAGAACTGATATAGCAGGTGAAAACCCGAGGCGAATCCATTCGTACAAATTATTTTTGGAGGTGACACAATTTAAAATGCCTGTTTATGGGAAAATCAATAGAAATCCTCCCAGATTGCAGTTCCTAGGGCTTCCATTAGATGTCAACAGACCTTAGAAAGAGTTGCAGGCTTGTTTTTTGAAAAATGAGCTAGAATTTATAGTTTTCTAGGTGGCTCCCATTTTGGCTGTTGTGTTGTGGTACGCGTCTGTGAGGTCGCGCACTTCAATATTTATCTCCGGTAATGAACATACTGTGCTCCATCTTAAGTTGCATTGTTTATTTACATATTAGGGTACATGAGGATTGATTAGAAGCATTGTTTGACTTGTTTGGACGAAGTTCACTGGTAACTTTCGGAATTCATTTGTATGCATTTTGAATGAGGGAAACTGGTTGATTACTGAGTCAAGCGCTCCAACTAAACTGATTTTTTGGGGATATAAAGAAGGACTTTATCAAACAAAATAACCATTTGTTATGTAGCTGGGACCCTTGTGATAGCAACCAGAGGAAGATCTATAAAGGTAAGTGATTTATATTATGGCTATTTCTGACTTTTTTGTCGCCTCACATTTTGTATTATGTGTTTCATGCTCTGAAATTTCACCCGATGTTGACCAAAGATGTTATTATTAAAGGTCTTGCTAACATCGGCTACTGAGAGCGTGATCACACAGTCGTCCAGAACAGCTGGTGCTCTAATGCATGCTTCAGTGTTGCTTGCTTCGAAGCAAGCATAAAAGGCATTTAGCCCACCTGGTAGGCTCGCTTCACTGGGCAACTCATGGCTGGGCTTCCCTTTGTAGTCCATAATAGTGTGCAAGCCCTGCCACATCCGATGAGCGTCAGAGCCGGTGTAGTAGGATTCAATCTTAGTCCTGTATTGATACTTTCCCTGTTTGATGGTTTGTCTGAGGGCATAGCGGGATTTCCTATTAAGTGTCCGTATTAGTGTCCTGCTCCTTGAAAGCAGCAGCTCTAGCCATTCGCTCGGAGCGGATGTTGCCTGCAATCCATGGCTTCTGGTTGGAATATGTACGTACGGTCACTCTGGTGATGACGTCGTTGATGCACCTATTGATGAATCGGGTGACTGAGGTGGTATACTCTTCAATGCCATTGGATGAATAACCGAACATATTCCAATCTGTGCTGGCAAAACAGTCCTGTAGCGTAGTATCTGCATCTTCTGACCACTTCCACATTGAGCGAGTCACTGGTACTTCTGCTTTAGTTTTTGCTTGAAAGCAGGAATCAGGAGGATAGAGTTATGGTCAGATTTTCCAAATGGATGGAGAGGGAGAGCTTTGTATGAGTCTCTGTGTGTGGAGCAAAGGTGGTCTAGAGTTTTTTTCCCTCTGGTTGCAAGATACATGCTGGTAGAAATGAGGTAAAACGGATTTAAGTTTGCCTGCATTAAAGTCCCCAGCCACTAGGAGCACCACTTCTGGATAAGCATTTTCTTGTTTGCGTAATGCCTTATACAGCTCGTTGAGTGCGGTCTTAGTGCCAGGATCAGTTTGTGGTGGTAAATAGACTGCTACAAAAAAATATAGATGAGACCTCTCTTGTAGATAGTGTGATCTACAGCTTATCATGAGGTACTCTACCTCATGCGAACAATATCTTGAGACTTCCGTAATATTAGACATCACACACCAGCGGTTTTTGACAAATAGACACACATCAGCACCCCTCATCTTACCAGACATATAGACAATTGAGATACATGGATGAACGTTAAATTCTGACTAGAGACTATGAGAGCTTGTTGGTGATTTCACCTCAATAAACATCTCAGTTTCCTACCTGTCTTTTAAGATGTGCCATTATATGAAGAGGTGATAATGGGCTTTCAACAGTGTTTTGACATCCTGGTGAGAGTGTTTATGTCACCACGGCCCTGCCACTTTGGCTGAGATTGGCTCATTCAAGTCCTGTTGTTTCAAAAAGCTTTGAACTGACTCATACAACACTGTGTAATTCAGTCAGTTTGGCCCTTTGGTATAGCCTCTTGTCTTTCAACAACTATTTATGTGATAAAGAGAGAGTAGAGAACTATGCACACACACTGAAAATAGTAGAAAACTACCCTGAACACCTCAGAGAGAGTAGAGCACTACCCTGAACACCTCAGAGAGAGTGGAGCACTACCCCGAACCCCTCAGAGAGAGAGTAGAGCACAACCCTGAACCCCTCAGAGAGAGTAGAGCACCTCAGAGAGAGTGGAGCACTCCCCTGAACACCTCATATAGAGAAGAGCACCTCAGAGAGTGTGGAGCACTACCCTGAACACCTCAGAGAGAGAGTGGAGCACTACCATGCACCCCTCAGAGAGAGCGAGTAGAGCACTACCCTGAACACCTCAGAGAGAGAGTAGAGCACTACCCTGAACCCCTCAGCGAGAGAGTAGAGAACTACCCTGAACCCCTCAGAGAGAGAGTAGAGCACTACCCTGAACAGCTCAGAGAGAGTAGAGCATATCACCCTACCTGACACCCTAGACACACTCCAATTTACTTAATGCCCCAATAGGTCCGCAGACGACGCAATCGCATTCACACTGCACACTGCCCTAAACCATCTGGACAAGAAGAATACCTACGTAAGAATGCTGTACATAGACCCTGGGTCTCGACCCCGCCCAGTGCAACTGTGTCCTGGACTTTCTGACGTGCCGCCCCCAGGTGATGAGGGTAGGAAACATCTCCACCCCACTGATCCTCACCACTGGGGCCCCACAAAGGTGTGTTCTGAGCCCTCTCCTGTACTCCCTGTTCACCCATGACTGCGTGGCAATGCACTCCTTCAACTCAATCATCAAGTTTGCAGATGACACTACAGTGGTAGGCTTGATTACCAACAACGACAAGACGGCCTATTGGAGGAGGTGAGGGCCCTCGGAGTGTGGTGTCAGGAAATGAACTCACACTCAACGTCAACAAAACAAAGGAGATAATTGTGGACTTCAGGAAACAGCAGAGGGAGCACCTCCCTATCCACATCAACAGGCAGTAGTGGAGACGGTGGAAAGTTTTAAGTTCCTCGGCGTACACATCACGGACAAACTGAAATGGTCCTGAAATGGTCCACCCACACAGACAGGCTGAAGAAATTTGGCTTGTCACCCAAAACACTCACAATCTTTTACAGATGCACAATCGAGAGCATCCTGTTGGGCTGTATCACCGCCTGATACGGCAAATGCTCCGCCCACAACCATTAGGCTCTCCAGAGGGTAGTGAGGTCTGTACAACGCATCACCGGGGGCAAACTACATTCCCTCCAGGACACCAACAACACCCGATGTCACAGGAAGGCCATGAAGATCATCAAGGACAACAACCACCCAAGCCACTGCCTGTTCGCCGCACTATCATCCAGAAGGCGAGGTCAGTACAGGTGCATCAAAGCTTGGACCGAGAGACTGAAAAACAGCTTCTATCTCAAGGCCATCAGACTGTTAAACAGCCATCACTAACATTGAGTGGCTGCTGCCAAAATACTGACTCAATCTCTAGCCACTTTAATAATAAAACATTTTATGTAATAAATGGATCACTAGTCACTTTAAACAATTCCACTTTATATAATATTTGCATACCTTACATTACTCATCTCATATGTACAGTGGGGCAAAAAAGTATTTAGTCAGCTCTCAATTGTGCAAGTTCTCCCACTTAAAAAGATGAGAGAGGCCTGTAATTTTCATCATAGGTACACTTCAACTATGACAGACAAAACGAGAAAAAACATCTAGAAAATCACATTGTAGGATTTTTAATGAATTTATTTGCAAATTATTGTGGAAAATAAGTATTTAGTCAATAACAAAGTTTATCTCAATACTTTGTTATATACCCTTTGTTGGCAATGACAAAGCACTGAACCCCTCAGAGAGACAGATCTCCTCTAGATCTCCTCTAGAGCAGTGATGTTTTGGGGCTGTTGCTGGGCAACACGGACTTTCAACTCCCTCCAAAGATGGGATTGAGATCTGGAGACTGGCTAGGCCACTCCAGGACCTTGAAATGCTTCTTACGAAGCCACTCCTTCGTTGCCCGGGCAGTGTATTTGGGATCATTGTCATGCTGAAAGACCCAGCCACGTTTCATCTTCAATGCCCTTGCTGATGGAAGGAGGTTTTCACTCAAAATCTCATGATACATGGCCCCATTCATTCTTTCCTTTACACGGAGCAGTCGTCCTGGTCCCTTTGCAGAAAAACAGCCCCAAAGCATGATGTTTCCACCCCCATGCTTCACAGTAGGTATGGTGTTCTTTGGATGCAACTCAGCATTCTTTGTCCTCCAAACACGACGAGTTGAGTTTTTACCAAAAAGTGATATTTTGGTTTCATCTGACCATATGACGTTCTCCCAATCTTCTTCTGGATCATCCAAATGCTCTCTAGCAAACTTCAGACGGGCCTGGACATGTACTGGCTTAAGGGGACACGTCTGGCACTGCAGGATTTGAGTCCCTGGAGGCGTAGTGTCTTACTGATGGTAGGCTTTGTTACTTTGGTCCCGGCTCTCTGCAGGTCATTCACTAGGTCCCCCCGTGTGGTTCTGGGATTTTTGCTCACCGTTCTTGTGATCATTTTGACCCCACAGGGTGAGATCTTGCATGGAGCCCCAGATCGAGGGAGATTATCAGTGGTCTTGTATGTCTTCCATTTCCTAATAATTGCTCCCACAGTTGATTTCTTCAAACCAAGCTGCTTACCTATTGCAGATTCAGTCTTCCCAATTTTGTTTCTGGC
>NC_092173.1:37641853-37789353 GCF_045791955.1 Oncorhynchus clarkii lewisi | reverse complement strand
GACTATTCTTGATATAATCTTGTCTCTACAAGATGCCTCGTGACTGCCGCCGTTGTGGCTCAGCACGTCATTTCAGAACTCACACTGAGGCCAGAGAGAAAGAGAGTGAAAGATAGTGTTGCGGGCAGTTTGTAAGAGGGTTCAGGGGTGTCAGACACAGCCTTAACCTGTGTCTCTGTGGGATCTTGCTCCCATAACCTCTCCTGTTCTCTTCTGTCCATCTGTCCTGTTCTGTTTGAGATGTTGGCGACTAAGAGTACTCTTAAACACACACACACGCACAAACACACAAGCTGGCACGCACACACAAGCACATCAAGCATGTACACAAGTAGGCGTACACACATTCGTTTTTCTCTGATTACATCATTCCCCCTCTTATCATGGAAGTCAGACACAGACAGAGATGGTTTTGAAAGTTCTACCTGACAGACTGCTTGGTGGAGAGTTGCAACCGGACAGACTGCTTGGTGGAGAGTTGTTACCTGACAGACTGCTTGGTGGAGAGTTGTTACCTGATAGACTGCTTGGTGGAGAGTTGTTACCTGACAGACTGCTTGATGGAGAGTTGTTACCTGACAGACTGCTTGATGGAGAGTTGTTACCTGACAGACTGCTTGATGGAGAGTTGTTACCTGACAGACTGCTTGATGGAGAGTTGTTACCTGACAGGCTGCTTGATGGAGAGTTGTTACCTGACAGACTGCTTGGTGGAGAGTTGTTACCTGACAGACTGCTTGGTGGAGAGTTGTTACTTGACAGACAGCTTGATGGAGAGTTGTTACCTGACAGACTGCTTGGTGGAGAGTTGTTACCTGACAGACAGCTTGATGGAGAGTTGTTATCTGACAGACTGCTTGGTGGAGAGTTGTTACCTGACAGACTGCTTGATGGAGAGTTGTTACCTGACAGACTGCTTGGTGGAGAGTTGTTACCTGACAGACTGCTTGGTGGAGAGTTGTTACCTGACAGACTGCTTGATGGAGAGTTGTTACCTGACAGACTGCTTGGTGGAGAGTTGTTACCTGACAGACTGCTTGATGGAGAGTTGTTACCTGACAGGCTGCTTGGTGGAGAGTTGTTACCTGACGGACTGCTTGATGGAGAGTTGTTACCTGACAGACTGCTTGGTGGAGAGTTGTTACCTGACAGACTGATTGATGGAGAGTTGTTACCTGACAGACTGCTTGGTGGAGAGTTGTTACCTGACAGACAGCTTGATGGAGAGTTGTTACCTGACAGACTGCTTGGTGGAGAGTTGCTACCTGACAGGCTGCTTGATGGAGAGTTGTTACCTGACAGACTGCTTGGTGGAGAGTTGTTACCTGACAGACTGCTTGGTGGAGAGTTGTTACCTGACAGACAGCTTGATGGAGAGTTGTTACCTGACAGACTGCTTGGTGGAGAGTTGTTACCTGACAGGCTGCTTGATGGAGAGTTGTTACCTGACAGACTGCTTGCTGGAGAGTTGTTACCTGACAGACTGCTTGGTGGAGAGTTGTTACCTGACAGACAGCTTGATGGAGAGTTGTTACCTGACAGACTGCTTGGTGGAGAGTTGTTACCTGACAGACTGCTTGGTGGAGAGTTGTTACTTGACAGACAGCTTGATGGAGAGTTGTTACCTGACAGACTGCTTGGTGGAGAGTTGTTACCTGACAGACAGCTTGATGGAGAGTTGTTACCTGACAGACTGCTTGGTGGAGAGTTGTTACCTGACAGACTGCTTGATGGAGAGTTGTTACCTGACAGACTGCTTGGTGGAGAGTTTTTACCTGACAGACTGCTTGGTGGAGAGTTGTTACCTGACAGACAGCTTGATGGAGAGTTGTTACCTGACAGACTGCTTGGTGAAGAGTTGTTACCTGACAGACAGCTTGATGGAGAGTTGTTACCTGACAGACAGCTTGATGGAGAGTTGTTACCTGACAGACTGCTTGGTGGAGAGTTGTTACCTGACAGACTGCTTGATGGAGAGTTGTTACCTGACAGACTGCTTTTTGGAGAGTTGTTACCTGACGGACTGCTTGATGGAGAGTTGTTACCTGACAGACTGCTTTGGTGGAGAGTTGTTACCTGACAGACTGATTGATGGAGAGTTGGTACCTGACAGACTGCTTGGTGGAGAGTTGTTACCTGACAGACTGATTGGTGGAGAGTTGTTACCTGACAGACTGCTTCTTGGAGAGTTGTTACCTGACGGACTGCTTGATGGAGAGTTGTTACCTGACAGACTGCTTGGTGGAGAGTTGTTACCTGACAGACTGATTGATGGAGAGTTGGTACCTGACAGACTGCTTGGTGGAGAGTTGTTACCTGACAGACTGATTGGTGGAGAGTTGTTACCTGACAGACTGATTGATGGAGAGTTGTTACCTGACAGACTGCTTTATGGAGAGTTGTTACCTGACAGACTGCTTGATGGAGAGTTTCTATCTGACAGACTGCTTTATGGAGAGTTCTAACTGAAAGACTGCTTGATGGAGAGTTCTATCTGACAGACTGCTTGATGGAGAGTGCTATCTGACAGACTGATTGATAGAGAGTTCTAACTGAAAGACTGATTGATAGAGAGTTCTATCTGACAGACTGATTGATGGAGAGTTCTATCTGACAGACTGATTGATGGAGAGTTCTATCTGACAGACTGCTTGATGGAGAGTTGCTTTCTGACAGACTGATTGATGGAGAGTTCTATCTGACAGACTGCTTGATGGAGAGTTGCTTTCTGACAGACTACTTGATGGAGAGTTCTAGCTGACAGACTACTTGATGGAGAGGTCTATCTGACAGACTACTTGATGGAGAGTTCTATCTGACAGACTGCTTGATGGAGAGGTCTATCTGACAGACTGCTTGAAGGAGAGTTAATTCTGACAGACTTATTGACGGAGAGTAGGTATTTGACAGACTGCTACGCTACACTCTTAGAAAAAAAAGAGTGCTTTGGCTGTTCCCATAGGATAATCTTTTGAAGAACCCTTGTTGGTTCCATGTAGAACCCTTTTGGTTCCAGGTCGAACCCTTTTAAATTCAATTTACACAGAGGGTTCTACGCGGAACCCAAAATAGAGCTACCCGGAATCAAAAAGATTTCTTCCTGGAACCAAAAAGTAGTTATTCTTGCAGCCAAAAATAATTCTACCTGGACCCAAAAAGAGTTCTACCTGGAGCCAAAAAGAGTTCTTCCTGGAAACAAAAATAGTTCCTCCTGGTACCAAAATGACTTCCTCCTGGAACCAAAAAGACTTCCTCCCGGAACAAAAAATAGTTCTACCTGGACCAATAAAGAGTTCTACCTGGAACAAAAAAAATGGTATCCTATGGGGACAACTGAAGAACCCTTTTGAAACACTGTTTTCTTAAAGTGTACTTTTTTCCTGAAAGTGCCAGGCACTAATCTGAAAGGACCAGGCACTAATCTGAAAGGACCAGACACTAATCTGAAAGGAACAAGCACTAATCTGAAAGGACCAGACACTAATCTGAAAGGAACAGACACTAATCTGAAAGGAACAGGCACTAATCTGAAAGGACCAGACACTAATCTGAAAGGAACAGACACTAATCTGAAAGGAACCGACACTAATCTGAAAGGACCAGGCACTAATCTGAAAGGACCAGGCACTAATCTGAAAGGAACAGACACTAATCTGAAAGGAACAGACACTAATCTGAAAGGACCAGACACTAATCTGAAAGGAACAGACACTAATCTGAAAGGACCAGGCACTAATCTGAAAGGACCAGACACTAATCTGAAAGGAACAGACACTAATCTAAAAGGAACAGACACTAATCTGAAAGGAACAGACACTAATCTGAATGGACCAGGCACTAATCTGAAAGGAACAGACACTAATCTGAAAGGAACAGACACTAATCTGAAAGGAACAGACACTGAAAAATAATGGATGCCACAGTAAGTGTCATGCTAGCTGTCGTCACCACAGTGAGATTTACTGATATACCCCACAGTGGCATGCTAGCTGTCGCCACCACAGTGAAATTTACTGAGATACCCCACAGTGGCATGCTAGCTGTCTCCACCACAGTGAGATTTACTGAGATACCCCACAGTGGCATCTAGCTGTCTCCACCACAGTGAGATTTACTGAGATACCCCACAGTGGCATGCTAGCTGTCGTCACCACAGTGAGATTTACTGAGATACCCCACAGTGGCATGCTAGCTGTCTCCCTGACAGTGAGATTTACTGAGATACCCCACAGTGGCATGCTAGCTGTCTCCACCACAGTGAGATTTACTGAGATACCCCACAGTGGTATGCTAGCTGTCGCCACCACAGTGAGATTTACTGAGATACCCCACCATGGCATGCTAGCTGTCGCCATCACAGTGAGATTTACTGAGATACCCCACAATGGCATGCTAGCTGTCTCCACCACAGTGAGATTTACTGAGATACCCCACAGTGGCAAGCTAGCTGTCGCCACCACAGTGAAATTTACTGAGATACCCCACAGTGGCATGCTAGCTGTCTCCACCACAGTGAGATTTACTGAGATACCCCACAGTGGCATGCTAGCTGTCGCCACCACAGTGAGATTTACTGAGATACCCCACAGTGGCATGCTAGCTGTCTCCACTACAGTGAGATTTACTGAGAAACCCCACAGTGACATGCTAGCTGTCTCCACCACAGTGAGATTTACTGAGATACCCCACAGTGGCATGCTAGCTGTCTCCACCACAGTGAGATTTACTGAGATACCCCACAGTGGCATGCTAGCTGTCTCCACTAAATGTGAGATTTACTGAGATACCCCACAGTGGCATGCTAGCTGTCGCCACCACATTGTTAGCCAGTTGTGACTCAGAAATTTGTGTCCTCCTGAGTCTGTAAGCATTGTGTCAAACCTGGTATCATACACACACACACCTGGCTCCTCTCTCTTTCTCTCTCTCAAGAGGGGAGATTACAATGTGTGTGTGTGTGTGTGTTTTTAAAATAGTGTTTGTGTGGGAGAATGTGTGTTCTCTGGTGACGGATTACATAGCGGAGTAGTGTTCAGCCAATCAGCTGCTCCCTTCACTTCCTGTCCCCGAGGAGGGAGCAGCAAGAAGAAGCAGGAAGAAGCAGTGACAGGTGAGGATTAAAGCAGATGGGCTCTCTTATCTCTGTGCGAGAGCTGATTAACCAGTGTGTTAGTGTTTGGATGTGTATGTTTGTGTGAGTGTTGTTGTGTGTGTGTGAGTGTTGTTGTCTGAGTGTGGTTGTGGTTGTGTTTAGATGTGTATGTTTGTGTGAGTATGGTTGTGTGTGTGTGAGTGTGGTTGTGTGAGTGTGGTGTGTGTGTGTGTGTGTGTGTGTGTGTGTGTGTGTGTGTGTGTGTGTGTGTGTGTGTGTGTGAGTATGAGTGTGGTTGTGCATGTGTGAATGTGGTTGTGTTTGGATGTGTATGTTTGTGTGAGTGTGGTTGTGTGTGTGTGAGTGTGGTTGTGCATGTGTGAGTGTGGTTGTGTGTGTGAGAGTGTGGTTGTGGATGTGTATGCTTGTGTGAGTGTTGTTGTGTGTTTGTGAGTGTGGTTGTGTGAGTGTGGTTGTGGTTGTGTTTAGATGTGTATGTTTGTGTGAGTGTGGTTGTGTGTGTGTGAGTGTGGTTGTGTGAGTGTGGTTGTGTGTGTGTGAGTGTGGTTGTGTGAGTGTGGTTGTGTGTGTGTGTGTGTGTGTGTGTGTGAGTGTGAGTGTGGTTGTGTGAGTGTGGTTGTGTGTGTGTGAGTGTGGTTGTGTGAGTGTGGTTGTGGTTGTGTTTAAATGTGTATGTTTGTGTGAGTGTGGTTGTGTGTGTGTGAGTGTGGTTGTGTGAGTGTGGTTGTGTGTGTGTGTGAGTGTGATTGTGTGAGTGTGGTTGTGTGTGTGTGTGTGTGTGTGTGTGTGTGAGTGTGAGTGTGGTTGTGTGAGTGTGGTTGTGTGTGTGTGAGTGTGGTTGTGTGAGTGTGGTTGTGTGTGTGTGTGTGTGTGAGTGTGGTTGTGTGAGTGTGGTTGTGCATGTGTGAGTGTGGTTGTGTGAAAAAAAAAATGGTTGATGTCCACGCCCCTGTGGAAATCTTATTAGCATAATAAAACAATAAACATTACAAATCGGTCAGTTTTAGAGATACTGTAACTATTTTTTCATTGGATGCAACTCAATCCACCGCATCTTCAGATGACGCAGTTCCGCATCTGCTGTGAAAGGTGACAGAGCTAGAGCGGTGTTCGTCAGACCAGGAGACATCCCATCTGCTGTGAAAGGTGACAGAGCTAGAGCGGTGTTCGTCAGACCAGGAGACATCCCATCTGCTGTGAAAGGTGACAGAGCTAGAGCGGTGTTCGTCAGACCATGAGACATCCCATCTGCTGTGAAAGGTGACAGAGCTAGAGCGGTGTTCGTCAGACCATGAGACATCCCATCTGCTGTGAAAGGTGACAGAGCTAGAGCGGTGTTCGTCAGACCAGGAGACATCCCATCTGCTTTGAAAGGTGACAGAGCTAGAGCGGTGTTCGTCAGACCAGGAGACATCCCATCTGCTGTGAAAGGTGACAGAGCTAGAGCGGTGTTTGTCAGACCATGAGACATCCCATCTGCTGTGAAAGGCGACAGAGCTAGAGCGGTGTTCGTCAGACCAGGAGACATCCCATCTGCTGTGAAAGGTGACAGAGCTAGAGCGGTGTTCGTCAGACCAGGAGACATCCCATCTGCTGTGAAAGGTGACAGAGCTAGAGCGTGTTCGTCAGACCAGGAGACATCCCATCTGCTGTGAAAGGTGACAGAGCTAGAGCGGTGTTCGTCAGACCGTGAGACGTCCCGAAAATCGGGTCTTCTCACAAATTCGTCTGTAGCCTCGGAATAGTTTGGAAACATGATGAGACTCTCACGAACACGACGGCGTTCTCCGTTTTGCTCTACGAACCCAACGAACGTCTTGGGACCTCTCTGAAGTTGGTACCGCCTTCTGTCTGTAGTGTCCAAACATTTTGAGACTCTCACAAACATGTACATTTAATTTGTTTTGCTCTAGGATGACCCACAGGCATCACAAGTCTTGTCTGAAGGTCCCCCAGTACCAGTTGAAATAATGTATATAAGTACTGTATATATGGAGACTGATGCTACACGGACTATGCTGTTGCCCGCCACAGCATCGAAACCAACCATGGCTCACCTTCCTCCCTGCTCCTTGTAGGCATAGAACACATCCACATTTCACCAAGAGGAAGTGACATCGTACGTAGACTAAAACAAAGAGGGGCATTCTGACAGTAATCCTTAGACACTGTTGATCCAAAGATGGTTTTTCACTGTCCTCGTTTCTATAATGTTGTTGCCTTGTTTTTTGGGTCTCTGTGTCTCCAGATTCACAGAAACCCAAATATCACCTATGTATATTTTGACATGGCCTACTGATTAATGAGACACACTCTTTCTCTCATTATTTGGTGCTATAATTTACCATTGACCTTGAAACATATTATGATGTTGATACACTGTTGTGTCTCAATGAGTCACTAGCCTATAAATAGGAACTATGTGCAATGGTCAGGTCACTCTGAGGAAGACGTCAGCTTGACGGAAAAACGTCCGTCACCTGTCCACATCCTGCACAATGGATTAAAGTGAGCAATAAGAAATAAATCTCTGCCTTTACTGTTGAGTTCTCCAACTCCGTTGTACCTTGAATTAGTCCTTTTGGAAGTGTTTCTTGGTAAGCTGTTCTGGTGATGTTGTTGTTGTTGAGCACACCTCTTTTTCTTTGTTCTCTGAAGAGTGAAGGCCCGCCCTCCCTCCTAAATACGAGACTGTTTAGTGCCAATATTAAGGGCTTAAATAGATGCAAAAACATGCATAACAAATGTTTCCTGATCATTCTTATAGCTCTCAGTTATCTAATAAAATCAATTAAAATCGAATGGTATTTGTCACATGCGCCGTGTAGACCTAACAGGTGTAGACCTAACAGGTGTAGACCTAACAGATGCGTACAACGCAGTTGCAAGGAAAATAAGTGTTACGTAAAAAATAACAATCAATTACATTTAAATAATTAAATCATGATAGAGCAGCAGTAAAATAACAGTAGTGAGGCTTTATACAAGGGGGTAACGGTACAGAGTCAATGTGGAGGCTATATACAGGGGGTAACGGTACAGAGTCAATGTGGAGGCTATATACAGGGTGTAACGGTACAGAGTCAATGTGGAGGCTATATACAGGGGGTAACGGTACAGAGTCAATGTGGAGACTAAATACAGGGTGTTACGGTACAGAGTCAATGTGGAGGCTATATACAGGGTGTAACGGTACAGAGTCAATGTGGAGGCTATATACAGGGGGTAACGGTACAGAGTCAATGTGGAGGCTATATACAGGGGGTAACGGTACAGAGTCAATGTGGAGGCTATATACAGGGGGTAACGGTACAGAGTCAATGTGGAGGCTATATACAGGGGGGTAACGGTACAGAGTCAATGTGGAGGCTATATACAAGGGGTACCGGTACAGAGTCAAGGTGGAGGCTATATACAGGGGGTAACGGTACAGAGTCAATGTGGAGGCTATATACAGGGGGTAACGGTACAGAGTCAATGTGGAGGCTATATACAGGGTGTAACGGTACAGAGTCAATGTGGAGGCTATATACAGGGGGTAACAGTACAGAGTCAATGTGGAGGCTATATACAGGGGGTAACGGTACAGAGTCAATGTGGAGGCTATATACAGGGGGTAACGGTACAGAGTCAATGTGGAGACTATATACAGGGGGTAACGGTACAGAGTCAATGTGGAGGCTATATACAGGGGGTAACGGTACAGAGTCAATGTGGAGGCTATATACAGGGGGTAACGGTACAGAGTCAATGTGGAGGCTATATACAGGGGGGTACCAGTACAGAGTCAATGTGGAGGCTATATACAGGGGGCACCGGTACAGAGACAATGTGGAGGCTATATACAGGGGGTACCGGTACAGAGTCAATGTGGAGGCTATATACAGGGGGTAACGGTACAGAGTCAATGTGGAGGCTATATACAGGGGGTAACGGTACAGAGTCAATGTGGAGGCTATATACAGGGGGGTACCAGTACAGAGTCAATGTGGAGGTTATATACAGGGGGTACCGGTAAAGAGTCAATGTGGAGGCTATATACAGGGGGGTACCAGTACAGAGTCAATGTGGAGGCTATATACAGGGGGTACCGGTAAAGAGTCAATGTGGAGGCTATATACAGGGGGGTAGCAGTACAGAGTCAATGTGGAGGCTATATACAGGGGGTACCGGTACAGAGTCAATCAATGTGACAGGGCACCAGTTCGTCAAGGTAATTGAGGTAATATGTACACGTAGGTAGAGTTAAAGTGACTATGCATAGATAATAAACAGAGAGTAGCAGCAGCGTAAAAGAGGGGCAGGGGGCAATGTAAATAGTCTGAATAGCCATTTGATTAGCTGTTCAGCAGTCTTATGGCTTGGGGGTAGAAGCTGTTAATAAGCCTTTTGAACCTAGACTTGGTGCTCTGCTAACCGCTTGCCGTGAGTTAGCAGAGAGAACAGTTTATGAATAGGGTGGCTGGAGTCTTTGAAAATGTTTAGGGCCTTCCTCTGACATCGACTGATATAGAGGTCCTGGATAGCAGGAAGCTTGGCCCCAGTGATGTACTGGTGCCTTGTGGTCAGAGACAGAGCAGTTGCCATACCAAGCAGTGATGAAACCAGTTAGGATGCTCTCGAAGGTGCAGCTGTAGAACTTTTTGAGGATCTGAGGACCCATGACAAATGTCTCCCGAGGGGGAATTGGCTTTGTCGTGCCCTCTTCACAACTGTCTTGGTGTGTTTGGACCATGATAGCTTGTTGGTGATGTGGACACCAAGGAACTTGAAGCTCTCAACCTGCTCCACTACAGCACCGTCGATGAGAATGGGGGCGTGCTCGGTCCTCCTTTTCCTGTTGTCCACAATCATCTCCTTTGTCTTGATCACATTGAGGGAGAGGTTGATATCCTGGCACCACACGACCAGGTCTCTTGGACCTCCTACCTATAGGCTGTATCATCGTTGTCTGTGATCAGGCCTACCACTGTTGTGTCATCGGCAAACTTAATGAATGCCTGGCCATGCAGTCATGAGTGAACAGGGAGTACAGGAGGGGAATGAGCACGCACCCCTGAGGGACCCCCGTGTTGAGGATCAGCATGACAGATGTGTTGTTACCTACCCTCACCACCTGGGGGCGGCCCGTCAGGAAGTCCAGGATCCAGTTGCAGAGGGAGGTGTTTAGTCCCAGGGTCCTTAGCTTAGTGATGAACTTAGAGGGCACCTATGGTGTTGAACGCTGTAGTCAATGAATAGCATTCTCACATAGGTGTTCCTTTTGTCCAGGTGGGAAAGGACAGTGTTGAGTGCAATAGAAATTGCATCATCTGTGGATCTGTTGGGGCAGTATGCAATTTGGAGTGGGTCGAGGGTTTCTGGGATAATGGTGTTGATGTGAGCCATGATCAGCCTTTTAAAGCACTTCATGGTGTCACGAACCGGCTCAAAGCCCGTAACAAAGGGAAACAACGTGGAGATAAGGAGTAACAAAATATATATTTATTAACTAAAGCAACTAAGGAAAATATACAATGGTGTGTGTAATCAGTAATCAGTAGTGTAAGTGAGTGTTTTGCATGCATGAATGTGATAATGCAGGGTGTTGAAAGGTGCCAAAGCAAACAAACAAAAGGCCACCAAGAACCACACCACAATCTACAAAGGTGTCTGCATGGAGAGAGTCTCCTCCATGAATGTGGAAGAGGTCTATTTATCCTGGGACACACCTGACCCAGGTGTTTCCCATGTAGCTGACGACCCTCCCAACTCCGCCCACCGGCATCCTAATAAGGAAACAAGAACAAAGACAGAATACGGCAGACAGAGTGGGAGGGTCGTCACAATGGCAACAGACGTGAGTGCTACGGGTCGGTAGTCATTTTGGCAGGTTACCTTAGTGTTCTTGGGCACAGGGACTATGTTGGTCTCCTTGTTGGTATTACAGACTCAGACAGGGAGAGGTTGAACATGTCAGTGAAGGCACCTGCTAGTTGGTCAGTTCAATGCTCGGAGTACACATCCTGGTTATCTGTCTGGCCCTGCGGCATTGTGAACCTTGACCTGTTTAAAGGTCTTACTCACATCCGCTATGGAGAGCGTGATCACACAGGACAGACACTTCGGAAAAAAACGTCCTTTTTTATTTGTATTTTTTGAGGGGACAATCTGTTGTTCCAGTGAATCTGTTATTTCATGTGATTGTATGTACATTAAGGCCCCCCTTAGACAGCGCTTAGACTGTTATGGTTTAAAAACAGAAGTGTCTTGTTCTAAGGAGTAGGGAGAAAACAACCAGGTCTTTCCATGGCTCTGTGTGTCCATCAATCACTTAAAGAGCCACTGAACACATCGATTGGCACGTGTGTTTTTCTGTTGCTCATTAGAAAAGTCTTAGAGACGTGTTTACTGACCCATTCCATGTTTGGTTAATTATGTTTTTCCCTCATGAAACACTGTAGACATGGAAGCCTATTTAACTTCCTCAAAATCCCTAGAATGAATCTAATGTTTCTTAAGAAATCTGTAATTAATTTAGACATTTGGTCAAGGATGTTTGAGTTGTGCAATTTTACACCTAACTAAGATGTTTGGTGCAGTATTTCTCAAGTAAAATAATGTGTGAGGTATTGTTTTATGTAAACAAAGTCGGGCTAATGGGCAGGTCTGTCTCACTGTCTATGCTATCGGTGTAATGGTTTTCTGTGTGTGTGTGCAGCGTGGTTATTACTCATGGTTCTTTAATAAAGAAATTATACATGAATAGACTAATAAAACCAAGAAATGTGAAAAACCAAAACAGCCTTATCTGGTGCAAACAAACATTGAGACAGGAACAATCACCCACAAAACCCAACACCAAACAGGCTACCTAAATATGGTTCCCAATCAGAGACAATGACTAACACCTGCCTCTGATTGAGAACCATATCAGGCCAAACACAGAAAGAGACAAACTAGACACACGACATGGAATGCCCACTCAGATCACACCCTGGCCAAACAAAACATAGAAACATACAAAGCAAACTATGATCAGGGTGTGACAATTGGATAGAGAGCAATTACCGCATTGCTGTCTCATGTTAAAGGGAAAATGTACATTATCAAATCAAAACCCACTTTACATTTTTATCGTTGTGACGCACGAATGTAGACGGTTTTGAATGCAACTGAAGACCAGATGTCTCTCAGAGTCATTCAACTCCTCTTTCATCTCCATCCCTTATTCCTCCTGCTGTCCTCCCTCCGTCCCTCTATCCGCCCAGCCCTCCACCTGCTGTTCATTCAGGTGTGAGTGATTGAGGAGTGTATTCATCCCTACCCCCTGCCACTCTCCATTCCTCCAGTAGACTAGCATCCTCCACTCTTACCTGCCATCAACAGATGGCCAGCCACCTGCCATCGACCAGCCAACAAAAGCAGCAATTGCCCCGCCTATCTAACAAAGGCACACACACACACACACACGCACGCACACACTCATGCATGCACGCACGCACACACACACACACACACACACACACACACACACACACACACACACACACACACACACATACATATACACAAACAACTCCTGTGTTTCAAGTAAATCACATGAGAAATCATAGTGGAACTTCTGCTTGATTGGATCTTAATGGGTTACTCAGATCTGTTAAAATGACAGACATGAGTGTAAGCACTAGAGATAATGAGAGTTTATAGATGATAAGTGGTGTGGAGGTTGAGAGATGTGTAGTGATGAGAGTTGTGTAGTGGATTAGAGGTGTGTAGTGATGATAAGTGTGTAGTGGATTAAAGATGTGTACTGGATTAGAGGTGTGTAGTGGATTAGAGGTGTGTAGTGGATTAGAGGTGTGTAGTGGATTAGAGATGTGTAGTGGATTAAAGATGAATAGTTGATTAGAGGTGTGTAGTGGATTAAAGATGTGTAGTGGATTAGATGTGTGTAGTGGATTAGAGGTGTTTAGTGGATTAGATTTGTGTAGTGGATTAAAGATGTGTAGTGGATTAGAGTTGTGTAGTGGATTAGAGGTGTGTAGTGGATTAGAGGTGTGTAATGGATTAGAGGTGTGTAGTGGATTAGATGTGTGTAGTGGATTAGTTGTGTGTAGTGGATTAGAGGTGTGTAGTGGATTAAAGATGTGTGTAGTGGATTAGATGTGTGTAGTGGTGAGAGGTGTGTAGAGGAGGAGAGGGGTGTAGAGGAGGAGAGGGGTGTAGAGGAGGAGAGGGGTGTAGAGGAGGAGGGGTGTAGAGGAGGAGAGGGGTGTAGAGGAGGAGGGGTGTGGAGGAGGAGAGGGGGGTAGAGGAGGAGGGGTGTAGAGGAGGAGGGGTGTAGAGGAGGAGAGGGGTGTAGACGAGGAGGGGGTGTAGAGGAGGAGAGGGGTGTAGAGGAGGAGGGGGGGGTGTGGAGGAGGAGAGGGGGGTAGTGATGAGAGGGGGGTGTAGAGGAGGAGAGGGGGTGTAGAGGAGGAGAGGGGGGTGTAGAGGAGGAGAGGGGGGTAGAGGAGGAGGGGGGTGTAGAGGAGAAGAGGGGGGTCGAGGAGGAGGGGTGTGGAGGATGAGAGGGGTGTAGAGGAGGAGGGGTGTGGAGGAGGAGAGGGGTGTAGAGGAGGAAGGGGTGTAGAGGAGGAGGGGTGTGGAGGAGGAGAGGGGTGTAGAGGAGGAGAGGGGTGTAGAGGAGGAAGGGTGTGGAAAAGGAGAGGGGGGTAGTGATGAGAGGCTGACTTTATGATGGTTATTATACTGTCTTATTGTCTCTCACCATGCAGCAACCATCCTTGACAGGAAGATCACACCCTACGTTATTTCAGAACGGATTGACAGCCAACGCTTGCGTGTGTGTGTATGTATGTGCATGTGTGTGTGCTCTCTGTACATAATTACAGATATGATTGACAGCTGCAATAAACAGCCTTTAAGTGACACCTACTGAGTTCAGTTGCCGTGAGCGATGGAAAATCAAACAGGAAATGCAAAAAGTGAACGTGTACTAAAATAGAACCCAGTCATTATATTGTTTTACTTTTTCTGTTGTTTATTGTTATGGGTAAGTTGGATATGATAATGACTTCACTCTCTCTCTCTCTCTCTCTCTCTCTCTCCTTCCACCCTTTTCTCTCTCTCCCCTATGTCTCTCTCTCTCTCTCTCTCTCTCTCCTTCCACCCTTTTCTCTCTCTCCCCTATGTCTCTCTCTCTCTCTCTCTCTCTCTCTCTCTCTCTCTCTCCTTCCACCCTTTTCTCTCTCTCCCCTATGTCTCTCTCTCTCTCTCTCTCTCTCTCTCTCTCTCTCTCTCTCTCCTTCCACCCTTTTCTCTCTCTCCCCTATGTCTCTCTCTCTCTCTCTCTCTCTCTCTCTCTCCTTCCACCCTTTTCTCTCTCTCCCCTATGTCTCTCTCTCTCTCTCTCTCTCTCTCTCCTTCCACCCTTTTCTCTCTCTCCCCTATGTCTCTCTCTCCTTTCATTTTAATTCCTTTGTATCATATTCCTTTGCATCCTGGCCATGAATCACAGCTCACAGTGAAATGTCAGCCATTACACAGGTCAAGGGTCAACGTTTGCACACATATGATTAAACACACCTGCCCATTCTCAAAGACCAGGCTTTGGATGAAATATGCCTTCAGAAAATGTCATCTCTCCCCTTTGTCCTCCTTTCCCCTCTTCTTCTCTCCACCGTTGGCAGTTTCTATGTTGGCTGAATAGATGTCAACCACTCTGTGAGTAGAGTATATATTAGCAGTTGATTTTAAAGAGGTGTCTGGAAAGCTCTTCTGGCTGTGTTCTAGGCTTTCACACATGTCTGATGTCTTACGCAGCCTCGGGGGGGATTGCAGGTTTAGCAACATCAACAAAATAACATTGTTTTGGGTAACACTCCAACAGTAAGCTACTGTAATTAACACCTGTTACACAGGACACCTTTTGTTTGGGCACACACACACACACACACACACACACACACACATGCAGGACAGGATGCACTGACAAGTACTTTTTTTGTTTTGTGTACCAAAATTATTATCCTGTCTGGTAGCTATCTCACTGCACAACAGCCATGTATCTCCATGGAGGTGATTTAGCTATCTCACTGCACAACAGCCATGTATCTCCATGGAGGTGATTTAGCTATCTCACTGCACAACAGCCATGTATCTCCATGGAGGTGATTTAGCTATCTCACTGCACAACAGCCATGTATCTCCATGGAGGTGATTTAGCTATCTCACTGCACAACAGCCATGTATCTCCATGGAGGTGATTTAGCTATCTCACTGCACAACAGCCATGTATCTCCATGGAGGTGATTTAGCTATCTCACTGCACAACATCCATGTATCTCCATGGAGGTGATTTAGCTATCTCAATGCACAACAGCCATGTATCTCCATGGAGGTGATTTAGCTATCTCACTGCACAACAGCCATGTATCTCCATGGAGGTGATTTAGCTATCTCACTGCACAACATCCATGTATCTCCATGGAGGTGATTTAGCTATCTCACTGCACAACAGCCATGTATCTCCATGGAGGTGATTTAGCTATCTCACTGCATAACAGCCATGTATCTCCATGGAGGTGATTTAGCTATCTCACTGCACAACAGCCATGTATCTCCATGGAGGTGATTTAGCTATCTCACTGCATAACAGCCATGTATCTCCATGGAGGTGATTTAGCTATCTCACTGCACAACAGCCATGTATCTCCATGGAGGTGATTTAGCTATCTCACTGCACAACAGCCATGTATCTCCATGGAGGTGTTTTTAGAGGAGGGAACCACCCAAAGATGGAAGTGAAGCTCTATGGTTGTGCATTTCTGTTCTCTCTCTCTCTCTCTCTGTCTTTCTCTCCCTCTCTCTCTTTCTCTCTACCACCATCTCTCTCTCTTTCTCTCTTTACATCCCTATCTCGCTCTTGCTCTCTCTCACTCTCTCTCACTTTCTCTCTCTCTGTCTCTCTACCTACATTTCTCCCTCTCTACATTTCTCCCTCTTTAGAGGAGGGAACCACCCAAAGATGGAAGTGAAGCTCTATGGTTGTGCATTTCTGTTCTCTCTCTCTCTCTCTCTCTCTCTCTCTCTCTCTCTCTCTCTCTCTTTCTCTCTACCACCATCTCTCTCTCTTTCTCTCTTTACATCCCTCTCTCGCTCTTGCTCTCTCTCACTCTCTCTCACTTTCTCTCTCTCTGTTTCTCTACCTACATTTCTCCCTCTCGCTACCTCAATCTCTCTCTTTCTCTCTCTCTCTCTATATATCCCTCTCTCTTGCTTTCTCTCTACCTACATCTCTCCCTCTATCTCTTTCTCTCTCTCTCTCTCTCTCTCTCTCTCTCTCATTCTCTATCGACGTCTCTCACCCCTCCCCACTACTCTCTTTCCCTCTCTTTATATCCCTCTCTCTTTCTTTCTACCTACATCTCTCCCTCTCTGTCTACTTCCCCCATCCATCTCTCTCTCTCTCTCCCCATCCTTCTCTGAGACAGACAGAGGGAGCAGTTGAAGGTTGTTTGTAGTTGTGTGTCCAAGTGAATATTTGCCTCTCTAATTTTGATTTAGAAATAAACTGCATGGATTAACAAGCTGGCAGGGATCTCTCTCTCTCTCTCTGTGTTACTGTAAAACCTATGGTACCCTCCCACCTGTATTACTGTAAAGCCTATGGTACCCTCCCACCTGTATTACTGTAAAGCCTATGGTACCCTCCCACCTGTATTACTGTAAAGCCTATGGTACCCTCCCACCTGTATTACTGTAAAGCCTATGGTACCCTCCCACCTGTCTTACTGTAAAGCCTATGGCACCCTCCCACCTGTCTTACTGTAAAGCCTATGGTACCCTCCCACCTGTATTACTGTAAAGCCTATGGTACCCTCCCACCTGTCTTACTGTAAAGCCTATGGTACCTTCCCACCTGTATTACTGTAAAGCCTATGGTACCCTCCCACCTGTATTACTGTAAAGCCTATGGTACCCTCCCACCTGTCTTACTGTAAAGCCTATGGTACCCTCCCACCTGTATTACTGTAAAGCCTATGGTACCCTCCCACCTGTCGTACTGTAAAGCCTATGGTACCCTCCCACCTGTATTACTGTAAAGCCTATGGTATCCTCCCACCTGTCTTAGTGTAAAGCCTATGGTACCCTCCCACCTGTATTACTGTAAAGCCTATGGTACCCTCCTGTCTGTATTACTGTAAAGCCTATGGTACCCTCCTGTCTGTATTACTGTAAAGCCTATGGTACCCTCCTGTCTGTATTACTGTAAAGCCTATGGTACCCTCCTGTTTGTATTACTATAAAGCCTATGGTACCCTCCTGTCTGTATTACTGTAAAGCCTATGGTACCCTCCTGTCTGTATTACTGTAAAGCCTAGGTCTGTGGCGGTCACAAAATTTTGCCAGCAGGTTTCAACCAAATAACTGTCAGTCTCAAGGTAATTGACCTTGACACATAGCCTGCAATCCATTTTTAAAAGTCTAATAAATCAATGTAATATAACCTACACCTTCAGAATGAATCCATTATTTATTTTAGACAGGATATGAAGAAAATGTGGTCTATTTCAGAAGAACAGAATAACATTCTCTGAGTTGTCCTTATGTTAGGTCGTGATCTGGCTATGCCATATGGCTGTGGGCTACACTAGTTCATTTAACAGACAAGATGTGGTTATAATTACAAGGCATTATTTTATATTGTGTTATAGTATGAAGAATACAATTAAAATACAAATATTGTCTCCAAATGATTAGAGAGAGCACACACATACACCTATTCTGTTTTGAGTGGTTAAAAAATAAATAGCTACTCCTATATGCTTAATTTAGAGTTATTAGTGTAACTTTAGTTGTTCTACAAACATGGGGCTATATGTTTTGATGTGTAATACATTGTAAAGCTGCATGATGAGTAATGATGATTTGAAAAAAGTCTCTTGAAAGACATGAGCTCTATTTTGTTTATTGAGCCGGCTGTAAACACTCCAATAGTCTCTCAATCACAATTTGACAAGCACTTCATAATGCCTAGAATTTCACAGTGGCATCCCCTTTGTGGCCTTAATACAACCTAAAAAAATCCATGCCTTTTGTTGTGCCCTTCTCCCTGTGTGTGCAGCGCAATCCGAAGCGTCTCTCAGTCACACGGCTCTCCGTCACGTGATCAGGTCTTCCAGGAAGATCGGGGACGCAACTACAGTACAGGTGTCCTTATCCAACTCCCAGGTGCATTTAGAAAATATTGGAAGAACTGTACACATGTTCATCAGCCAACAACATGCATGGGCCTAACGAACAGCAAAAGCACTAGTCTAAAGTACAAAAGCCGACCTATTCTCTTCTGTGTGGGAAATAAATATTCCAAACATTGTCTGGGACAGTTGTGGGATGTGATAGATCCCAAATGAATACAACCACTAGCATCAAAAGAAAACTGTTTTAAGCAATGAGGCTGACGCAACAGATCAGAATGTTTAGCTTAAAATGTTGATAAACTATTATTCTGTTTCTTCACATTATAAGCGCAGCAATGCGCACACGGCAGGAGTCTGTAAGTACAAATGTGCCATTAGCAGGAAAACAACATTATCAACAGTGACCGCAAATGCAATTATACATGTAATGCTTTTATTATAAAGGTGCATATTTATGGTGAAAATAATCTTCCCCAGAATTGAAACTAAAGCGCTGCTTACATATGCCAGTTACGTTCTACACCCCTTGTAAAGCGGATTCATGTGTTTACTTTTAAGAACTTATTTGGCCACTTTAGGCTACATGAGGTGTGGACTATGATTCGAACAAGTCACGAAAAAAAGTTTTTGTTTCTTATGCTGGGCATCATTCACAAGTGATAGTATATAATTCACAAGGGATAGTATATAATTCACAAGTGATAGTATATAATTAACAAGTGATAGTATATAATTCACAAGTGATAGTATATAATTCACAAGTGATAGTATATAATTAACAAGTGATAGGCTAATATTGTCATCCATCGGACTATTCTTGATTTAAAATTGTCTTTACATATACTAAATAATAAAGGTGTGACATTTGTTTTCATTTAAATTGAAACATTCATGTTTGGAGGACACTTTTCCCCCTGGTTAATTTTCATTATATACTCCTGTTGTAAATATAAATAATGTGCTTAATATTAGGAAAATTGAGAAATAAATATATTAGACATAGCCTATAGAAAGCTGATGGGACCCTCCTCTTTTTAGCAGAGGTCATCACTCTGTTTTCTCACGCAATTGCATAGCCTATTGTTGTGCAACATGAGCTCTCATGAAGTGTTTGATTACATTTTCAAATACATTTGCATTGATGTCAGAGTGATTAGAGGGACAATAGATTGCTGAGTACCAGGCATTCAGCAAGTTTGGTAGGCTACTAATGACCATCAGAAGCACCAGAGCTTGGAGAAGCCTAATTACCATAACTAAAAGGTCATGTGGAATTTGACTGCCTTCATGACTCGTGACCGCCGGTGTGAAGGTAATACGGTCGCCATAACAGCTCTAATGGTACCCTCCCCTCTCTGTTACTCTTAAGCCTCTGGTAGACACTGTTACAGGTATGACACGGGACCAAGGTTGTCTGTAGGTCAAAAAGGTATCTTCTTCCCTTCCACCCTCCTCCAGTAGAATGGGCTCAATATGTATTAGTCAAACAGAGGCTGAGACTAATGACAGTGTGCATGGTGAGGGAGAATAATTGATATTACATGATTAACTGGTGTAATTGCTCTGCCTGTCATTACTGATTACACAGCCGGGAGAAGGCTGTGTTGATTGGGCCACCCTTCAAATGTCATCCTCGAGTGAGTGTATGTTTCATACTCCATCCCCGACCATGAGGGGGAAAAAACCTCACGTATAACAATATAACAATCAAGCACTGGATTTGACTAAATATGGAATGGAATGGAGTCATTTTGCATGATTAAAACATTGTTAGTTTTACATTGTTTTCCCCTGAATGTTTTCTAATCTCTGGCTGTCATTACTTCTGTGATGGTTGAAGTCAAAGAAGAGAGATGTCATTCTGAATTCAGAAAGGGAGTGTGTTGACAACCGTTGATGAGTATTGGCGAGGTGGAAAGTGGAACATATTTTTTTGTGCGGTCCTGGCTAAACTTTTATTTTCAGAGAGCTTGAAAAGTTTTCATTTAAAAATGAATTTGTAAAGATAATGTTTTTATTGTTAATGTCTAAGGTGTTTCAATCAACACCAAGCTTTTGGGGCGTCCCTATCAACAGAGAGAGAGATGTTTATTTTTATCTTTAACTATTTGCATATCGTTACAACACTGTATATAGACATAATATAACATTTGAAATGTCTTTATTCTTTTGGAACTTCTGTGAGTGTAATGTTTTCTGTTAATTTTTATTGTTTATTTCACTTTTGTTTATTATCTCCTTGACTTGCTTTGACAGTGCTAACACATGTTTCCCATGCCAATAAAGCCACTAAAATTGAAACTGAATTGAGAGAGTGTCCCAGTTCACCCCTGATATTGTTCTTTAGAAGTCTGTTCCCCATTTTGAAAGAGGGTGTTTTTTTTGTCCATCCCCAGGTAGTGTTCTGGTTCACACCCGCACCAACAACACACTGCTCTAGATATCCCAAGTTGCCATTTATTGCAGGGATACCCTCAGATTATCTCTGCTCTTGCCTGAGGTTCTGTCTATTGTCTATTGATTTTTTAACGATTTCAGTTTCATACAGCAGCCAAGAATAATAATGATCAAATAAACGTGACGGACCTTCGAATACCTTGAAGAGTACTGGCTTAGAGTACAGATACACACTCTATGCATGATTCAATGCTTCCACTTTCATAGTGTTGTCTGACTGACTGGTAGATCAGTTAGAAGGCTGAATTCAAATATCAGAGATTTACATTCATAATAACGCTGGCTCATTTCTATGTGTGTGTGTGAATGTCTGTGTCTGTGTCTGTGTCTGTCTCTGTGTGATTGTGGGTGTGTGTTTGTGTGTTTGTGTGTATGTGTGCGTGTGTGTGTGTCTGTCTCTGTGAGTGTGTGTCTTTCACTGTGTGTGTGTGTGTGTGTGTGTGTGTGTGTGTGTGTGTGTGTGTGTCTCTGTGTGATTGTGGGTGCGTGTTTGTGTGTTTGTGTGTGTGTGTGCGTGTGTGTGTGTCTGTCTATGTGAGTGTGTGTCTTTCACTGTGTGCGTGTGTGTTTCTGTCTCCCTGTGTGTTTGTGTGTGTGTGTGGTTGTTTGTGTGTGTGTGTGTCTGTCACAATATTTGTGTGTGTGTTTGAGTGTTTGTGCGTGTGTCTCCCTCTGTGTGTGTGTGTGTGTGTGTGTGTGTGTGTGTGTGTGTGTGCGCGTGTGCGCATCTGTCTGTCTGTGTGTGTGTGTGTGTGTGTGTCTGTCTGTCACAATATTTGTGTGTGTGTTTGAGTGTTTGTGTGCGTGTGTCTCCCTGTGGGTGTGTGTGTGTGTGTGTGTGTGTGTGTGTGTGTGTGTGTGTGTGTGTGCGCGCGTCTGTCTGTCTGTCTGTCTGTCTGTGTGTGTCTCCGAGTGTATCTCCAAGGCTACACCAGTCTATCGTGGTCCATCAGCACAGGTTAATGGGTGATCAACCTATTGCTGCACACCAAGTTCTCTTATGAATATGTATGAAACAAATACAAGTCTTTACAAATACAAATGTCTCTATTGTTAAATCATTAAAGCTCATTGCCTGAGATTAAATGTGCATTAGATCTTATTTAAACATAGTGATTCTCACGTTCTCAATGAAGACAAATTAACTTCTCTTAGTGCTCCGAGCTAAATCGTTATACAACGAGGAATGGAGATATATAAAAAAACAGATTACTAATTCATCAGTCCTTGCTCTGAGCTACTTTTGATATTAGAGTACCTTTGTGTCCTCAATAAATTACAGAAAATAATTGAAATATTTTTTAAAAAGCAGTCCACACTGGAATGATAGAATTTGGCTGATATTGTTTGAAGCAGAAGTCAGAGAGTAAGTGTGAAGTCAGTCACAGATTCCAGACAATAGATAAAGACATGACAAATCATGCAATGCAATATACAATAGCCACAGCTTATCTAAGTGTTCTGCAATCACAAATACGTGCAGAAAAACAACAACAAAATAATTTATAAAATGACAGAGGGGAGAAGAATGATGATGGAGTATGTGATGTGTTCTTCAGAGAAAGGGGTGCCCCATCCAACCTCAGAACAGCATCTTGACACACAATAATGACAGTAGGTTTCACGTCTCTTTGAAGAACCAATGAAATGTCTATTGTTGATTCTTGGAGCATACATTGACCTTGGTAACAGTAAACCTGTCTTGTTTGTAGTATTTCTAAAAATTCATAATGGTTACCATTACTTTGATAAATAGAATGATAATATTACTAGAATGAGTACTACTATCCTGTCTAAATACAAAGGCTGAGGTCATTGTCCCTCGATGTTGCCAGGGTTACCAGGTACATAAATTAGCCCAGACATTGCTATACCTCATTACCAGACTCATAATGGAATCACATAGCCCACACTACTGTACCTCATTACCAGAATCACATAGCCCACACTACTGTACCTCATTACCAGACTCATAATGGAATCACATAGCCCACACTACTGTACCTCATTACCAGAATCACATAGCCCACACTACTGTACCTCATTACCAGAATCACATAGCCCACACTACTGTACCTCATTACCAGAATCACATAGCCCACACTACTGTACCTCATTACCAGACTCATAATGGTATCACAAAGCCCACACTACTGTACCTCATTACCAGAATCATAATGGAATCACATAGCCCACACTACTGTACCTCATTACCAGAATCACAAAGCCCACACTACTGTACCTCATTACCAGAATAATAATGGACTCACATAGCCCACACTACTGTACCTCATTACCAGAATCACATAGCCCACACTACTGTACCTCATTACCAGAATCACATAGCCCACACTACTGTACCTCATTACCAGACTCATAATGGAATCACATAGCCCACACTACTGTACCTCATTACCAGAATCACATAGCCCACACTACTGTACCTCATTACCAGAATCACATAGCCCACACTACTGTACCTCATTACCAGACTGATACAGCGCCTTCAGAAAGTATTCAGACCACTTCTCTTTTTCCACATTTTGTTACGTTACAGCCTTATTCTAAAATGGATTCAATTATATTTTTCCTCATCAATATACACACAATACCCTATAATAAAACAAATGTAAACAGGTTTTTTGAGATTTTTGCTAATTTATTAAAAATTAAAAAACAGAAATGCCTTTACATAAGATTTCAAACCTTTTGCTATGAGACTCGAAATTGAGCTCAGTTCCATTCAGTTTCCATTGATCATCCTTCAGATGTTTTTACACCTAGATTAGAGTCCACCGGTATAACATTCAATTGATTGAACATGATTTGGAAAGGCACACACCTGTCTATATAAGGTCCCACAGTTGACAGTGCATGTCAGAGCAAAAACCAAGCCATGAGGTGGAAGGAATTGTCCGTAGATCTCCGAGACCGGATTGTGTCGAGGCACAGATCTGAATGGTACTAAAACAATTCTGCAGCATTGAAGGTCCATAAGAACACAGTGGCCACCATCATTCTTAAATGGAAGACCTTTGGAACCAACAAGACTCTTCCTAGAGCTGGCCGCCTAGCTAAACTGAGCAATCGGGGAAGAAGGGCCTTGGTCAAGGAGGTGGCCAAGAACCCAATGGTCACTCCAAGACTGATCTTGTTTACCTGAATGCGAAGGGTAACGTCTGGAGGAAACCTGGCACTATCCCTACGGTGAAGCATGGTGGTGGCAGAATCATGCTGTGGATATGTTTTTCAGTGGCAGGGACTGGGAAACTAGTCAGGATCGTGGAAAATATGAATTGAGCAAAGTACAGAGTGATCCTTGATGAAAACCTACTCCAGAGTGCTCAGGACCTCAGACTGGGGTTGAACGTACACCTTCCAACTGGAGTGGCTTCTGTACAAGTCTCGGACTTAAACCCGATTGAACATCTCTGGAGAGACCTGAAAATAGCTGTGCAGCGCCGCTCTCCATTTAACCTGAAATAACTTTAGAGGATCTGCAGAGAAGAATAGGAGAAACTCTACAAATACAGGTGTGTCAAGCATGTAACGTCATACCCAAGAAGATTCGAGTCTGTGATCGTTGCCGAAGGTGCTGCAACAAAGTACTGTTAAAGTGTCTGAATACTTTTATAAATGTTTTATTCCATGTTTTTATTTTATACGTTTGCAAAAATGTATAAAAAAGTTTGTAGCTTTTTTATTATGGGGTATTGTGATGTCATTATGGGGTATTGTGATGTCTTTATGGGGTATTGTGATGTCATTATGGGGTATTGTGATGTCATTATGGGGTATTGTGTGTAAATTGATGATGATTTAAAAAAAAAACAATTTAGAATAAGGCTGTATCGTAAACAAAATGTGGAAAAAGTCAAGGGGTCTGAATACTTTCCGAAGGCACTGTAGTAGAATCACATAGCCCAGACCCTACTGTACCTCATTACCAAACTCAAAGTAGAATCACATAGCCCAGACACTACTGTACCTCATTACCAGACTCATAGAGGGGATCACTGAGTGCACATACTGATGACTGTTTTTCCAATTTGCACTTTTAGCAGAAATTCAATGAACAGGCTATTGTTGCAGCACCTTTCCTGTAGTAAAATGGCCAAATCGTCCTCTAGTGTCCTCATAGGTGGAATGTTATAAAAAATAAATCATACTTTCGTCATTAATAAACATTGTAAAAATGTTGTTTTAAAAATGCAGAAATTCCAGTGTTTCTATGTCAAACAGTTTTGTTATATTTCAGTCTTCTGTGATGTTTATAAAGTGCAATATTGGAATGAAAACTCAAAATGTAATACATTTCAACACTATTTCTGACAGGGTACAGTTGTCTTCTTTCTTTTAAGCCCATAACCATGTGTGTGTGGTGTATAGATTTGTTTAAGACTACCAAGAAACACTCTGTGTGACCCTGATTTAGCCCACTGCAGTAAAAGGTTTAACTAATGAATGACTTGAATGTGAAGTGGGCTCTCCACAAGTCAATTAAATCCATTCAGATGCTGTGTAATTGTTTTTGCCTGCCTTAGGTAGTTATGGCACATGACTGATACTACTAGTAATACCCATTCTCCCTGTCAATTCCTTCAAACTAGGTTAATAGACTGTAGTCTCTCTCACACAGGCCTCTTTCACTGTTGTTGGAATATTTTGTCTATTTTACATTCGTTGGGAGGGGGTGTGTGCCTGTGTGCGTGCATGTTTGAGTGTGTGTGTGTGTGCCTGTGTGCCTGTGTGCGTGCATGTTTGTGTGTGTGTGTGTGTGTGTGTGTGTGTGTGTGTGTGTGTGTGTGTGTGTGTGTGTGTGTGTGTGTGTGTGTGTGTGTGTGTGTGTGTGTGTGTGTGTGTGTGTTAATGTCTCCAGTGTGTGCTGGCTGTGTGTGTAGTGCCAAGGAGAACAGAAGCCCTGGGAGTGAGGGTGTTTAATAAACCATTGGGCAACGTTTCTCCACTGCTGTGCTGAGATCAGGAGGCAAGGTTGGAAAGTGGCGCAGAGGGTGTTTCTGAGTTTGCTTGGTCCTTTATCTTTATGTGTATGTTCTGCTCTGCACTGTGTCCAGGAGGCAGGCGTGGCTGATTAGCGTCCAGGAGGCAGTCTTCGCCGAGACGAGTTCAGGAGGTAGGTTTTGCAGAGGAGCATTCAGGAGGCAGGTTTGGTCGAGAAGCATTCAGATTGCAGGTTTGACTGAGGACAGTTCAGGAGGCATGTTTGGCTGAGGACCGTTCAGGAGGCAGGTTTGGCCGAGGAGCATTCAGGAGGCAGGTTTGGCCGAGGACCGTTCAGGAGGCAGGTTTTGGCGAGGAGCATTCAGGAGGCAGGTTTGGTCGAGGAGCATTCAGGAGGCAGGTTTGGATAGTAGTGTTGTTTCTTATAGAGAACCACATTGGACCCCAGAGCCTTCCCACAGACTGTGGGAAGGCTCTGGGAAGACACTGGGAAGACTGTGGGAAGACTGTGGGAAGATTCTGGGAGACTCTGGGAAGACCGTGGGTGCTCAGCGTGCGCAGTGTGTGTCTGGGACACAACCTAATCTGGTTTCAGTCCTTTAATCCTGGTCCTTTTGTTCCAGCCCAACACTACCAATTTATTTTACTAATCAAGGTCTCCATAATGTATGTTAGTACCGTGCTGGGTTTCCAGGAGCAAGGTTGAAGAAGACTCATTTGGTAGAGTGAAGAAGACTCGTTTGGTAGAGTGAAGAAGACTCGTTTGGTATAGTGAAGAAGACTCATTTGGTATAGTGAAGAAGACTCATTTGGTAGAGTGAAGAAGACTCGTTTGGTAGAGTGAAGAAGACTCGTTTGGTAGAGTGAAGAAGACTCATTTGGTAGAGTGAAGAAGACTCGTTTGGTAGAATGAAGAAGACTCGTTTGGTAGAGTGAAGAAGACTCGTTTGGTAGAGTGAATATCAGTCTCTCCACTGCTAGGATTTTCCAATCTCTCATCACTCTGCCAACTGTTAGAAGGGGCCTTTGGTAATCTATTCACTCTTATGGTATCTATTGGAGTGGGGAATGTGTGTGCACACAGTTAGTGCTGTCAGAGAGAGAGAGAGAAATAGATGAGTTCTACTTTGCCAATGTGTCAGGGGAAGAGTCTCTGAAATTAGATTGCTTTATTTTGTTGTTCTACCACTCAAGATGGGGCCTGATCAACCAAATGGGGCTGTGGGAAAATTGGAGCACTACAAACTAGTATGCCCATCAGTATCCTGTGGTTGAGAGAATAGGCATCGATCCGCACACGCATGCACACACACACACGCGTTCAGTTCCTTTGAGGCAAATCATGTTTGTGTGTGTGTGTGTGTGTGTGTGTGTGTGTGTGTGTGTGTGTGTGTGTGTCTTTACCTGTCGTGGTTTAGTGAGGGGGCAACTCAGATTAAAACCTCTTTGTTGCCAAGGAGACCACTCAGACAGAAATGTTCCCGAGGCTCCTGGTGTCATTATGAAGCAATGAGATAGCTGTCACTCAACACACACACACACACACACACACACACACACACACAGACAGAGACACGGACACACATACACACACAGAGACAGAGACAGAGACACACACACACGGGCACACATACACACACACGCATTCATTGTCATTTCCCTTTCCTGTGATATGATTTGGACCTGGTAGCCAGTGATCAGCGGTGTAAAGTTCTTAATTAAAAAAAACTTTAAAGTACTACTTAAGCAGTTTTTTGGGGGTATCATTACTTTACTTTAGTATTTATATTTGGACAACTTTTACTTTTCCTTCACTACATTCCTAAAGAAAATATGTACTTTTCACTCCATACATTTTCCCTGACACCCAAAAGTACTTGTTACATGTTGAATGTTTAGCAGGACAGAACATGGTCCACTTCACACACTTATTAAGAGAACATCCCTGATCGTCCCAAGTGTCTGTAGTGGAGGACTCACTAAACACAAATGCTTAATTTGTAAATTATGTCTGAATGTTGGCTATCTGTAAATACATTTTTTTTTAAATAGACAATTGTGCTGTCTGGTTTGCTTAATATAAGCAATTTGAAATGATTTATACTTTTACTTTTGATACTTAAGTATGTTTAACATTTTCTATAAAGGTGTCTTTACTTTTACTCAAGTATGACAATTGTATACTTTTCCTACCACTTCCAGTAATACAAGTAATTATTTGTAATAATTGTACTTGTTAAAATAGGTAGATACACTCTTGTAGATACACTCCACGTATTTGAATATCTGTGAGACAGAATTTTGCAACAGTTTTTGCAACAAAACAGTACTTTGAAATACTTTTTACTTAAGAACTTTACACCACTGATCACTGGCTACCAGTTTCAAAGGTACAACATGCCCCTGATATCCAATCCAATAAATAGAAATAGACAGTGCAGATAGAGAAGGTAGAATTAAGTTACCCATCGCCAGACGGACAGAGTCCTCAGTCTCTTATCAATCGGCTAAATGAGAAAGTTTTCAGGACTCCTACAGACACTAGACAACTACACTACTGAACCTTCACCACATAAAGAGAGACAGATAGTTAGAAAGAGAGCAAGAGAGAGAGAGAGACAGAGAGAGACAGTGAGAAATCACTTCCAGCTTGTCCATCCACGCAGTTTATCTGAGCCAAAATTAGGGAAGCAGATATTAACTGGGTGCTGCAACCACAAACAACAACCAACTGCTCCCTCTGTCTGTCTCGGAAAGGGATGGGGATATATATATATATATATATATATATATATATATATATATATATATATATATATATATATATATATATAAAATGAAGAAAATTAACAACAATGACGTCAAGTGGTTTGACGAAGAATGCAAAAACCAAAGAAAGAAATTGAGAAACCTATCCAACCAAAAACATAGAGACGCAGAGACGCAGAAAACCTGAGTTTACGGCTTCACTATGGTGAATCACTAAAACAATACAGAAATACACTACGGAAAAAGAAGGAACAACACGTCATAAATCAGCTCAATGAAATTGAAGAATCCAGACTCTCTAACCACTTCTGTGAAAATTGGAAAACATTAAACAAACAACAAAACAAAGAGTTATCTATCCAAAATGGAGATGTATAACAAAGATCAAACAGCAAAAACATGTACATGATCAAATACAAATCTTAGAATCAACTATTAAAGACTACTAGAATCCACTGGATTCTTCAATTACATTGAATGAACTACAGGACAAAATACAAATCCTCCAACCCAAAAAAGGCCTGTGGTGTTGATGGTATCCTCAATGAAATGATAAAATATACAGACAACATCATCCTTAGCTCTGGTATCTTCCCAATATTTGGAACTAATGACTAATCACCCCAATACACACAAGTGGAGAGAAATTTGACCCCAGGTTGCATATGCGTCAATCCCTTGCATTATCATTAACCTCTCTGGGATATGTGGGATGGTAGCGTCCCACCTTGCCAACAGCCAGTGAAAGTGCAGGGTGCCAAATTCAAAACAACAAAAATCTCATAAATGAAATTCCTCAAGCATACAAGTATTTTACACCATTTTAAATATACAATTCTCGTTAATCCAGCCACAGTGTCTGATTTCAAAAATGCTTTACAGTGAAAGCACCACAAACGATTATGTTAGATCACCACCAACTCACAGAAAAACACAGCCATTTTCCAGCCAAAGAGAGGAGTCACAAAAAGCACAAATAGAGATAAAATTTCTCACTAACATTTGATGATCTTCATCAGATGACACTCATAGGACTTAATGTTACACAATACATGTATGTTTTGTTCGATAAAGTGCATATTTATATCAAAAAATCGAATTTTACATTGGCGCATTACGTTCAGTAGTGCTATAACATGCGGTGATTGTGCAGAGAGCCAGATCAATTTACAGAAATACTCATAATAAATGTTGATGAAAATACAAGTGTTATACATGGAATTAGAGATGTACTTCTCTTTAATGCAACCGCTGTGTCAGATTTTAAAAAAAACATTACGGAAAAAGCAAACCGTGCAATAATCTGAGTACAGCGTTCAGACAACAAAGCAGCCAAAAATAAAATCCGCCAAATTGTGTAGTCAACATTAGTCAGAAATAGCATTATAAATATGCACTTACCTTCGATGATCTTCATCAGAATGCATTCCCAGGAATCCCAGTTCCACGATAAATGTTTGATTTGTTCAATAATATCCAAATATCTTATTTTGTTAGCGTGTTTGGTAAACAAATCCAAACACGCATTCAGGTCCAGCCGAACATCGGACAAAAAGTTCAAAATGTTATATTACAGCCCGTAGAAACTTGTCAAGCTTAGTATAGAATCAATCTTTAGGATGTTTTTATCATAAATTTGCAATAATGTTCCAACCGGAGAATTCCATTGTCTGTAGAAAAGCAATGGAACGAGAGCCAACTATCTCCTGACCGCGCGTCACGAGCCTGTGGCACTCTGCCAGACACCTGGCTCAATCCCCTCTTATTCGCCCCCACTTCACAGTAGAAGCCTCAAACAAAGTTCCAAAGACGGTTGACATCTAGTGGAACCCTTAGGAAGTGCAATATGACCCCATGTACACTGTATATTGGAATGTCAAAGAGTTAAAAAACTACAAACCTCAGATTTCCCACTTCCTGGTTGGATGTTTCTCAGGTTTTTGCCTGCCATATGAGTTCTGTTATACTCACAGACATCATTCAAACAGCTTTAGAAACTTCAGAGTGTTTTCTATCCAATACTAATAATGTGCATATATTAGAAAGTGGGACTGAGGAGCAGGCAGTTTACTTTGGGAACCTTATTCATCCAAGCTACTCAATACTGCCCCCCTGTCACCAAGAATTAACAGCAGACAAGTTAATTTACTCAGTGAAAACAATGTACTGAGCAAATGTCAAATTGTATTTTTACCAAATGACCATACAACAGACCAAGCAAACCAAAAGCTGAAGTCTTCTCATGCTTTGTTGTTTTCAAAAAACTTTTTGACTCAATTTGGCATGAGGGTCTGCTATACAAATTGATGGAAGTGGTGTAGGGGGAAAACATACAACATTATAAATGCACACAAACAAACGTGTACACAAACAAACATTTGGTAAAATTGGCAAAAAACACACACGTTTCTTTCCACAAGGACTTGGGGTGAGACAAGGTTGCAGCTTAAGCCCCACTTCAACAAATATATCAACAAATGTGTGAGGGTACTAGAACAGTCTGCAGCACCCAGCCTCACCCTACTAGAATCTGAAGTCAAATGTCTACTGTTTGCTGTTTGCTGATGATCTGGTGCTTCTGTCACCAACCAATGAGGGCCTATAGCAGCACCTAGATCTTCATCACAGATTCTGTCATACCTGGACCCTGACAGTAAATCTCAGTTAGACAAAAATAATGGCATTCCAGAAAAGGTCCACTTGCCAGGACCACAAATTAACAAAAACTCCATCTAGACACAGTTTCCCTGGAGCACACAAAAAACTTTACATACCGCGACCTAAACATCAGCGCCACAGGTAACTTCCACAAAGCTGTGAACAAGCTGAGACAAGGCAAGAAGGGCCTGCTATGCCATCAAAATGAACATAACATTTGACATACCGATTAGGATCTGGCTAAAACCACTTGAATCAGTTCTATAACCCATTGTCCTTTATCGTTGTGAGTTCTGGAGTCCGCTCACCAACCAATAATTCACAAAGTGGGACAAACACCAAATTGAGACTCTGCTTGCAGAATTCTGCAAAAATATCCTCTGTGTACAACGTGAAACACCAAATAATGCCTGCTGAGCAGAATTAGGCTGGTGCCCGGTAATGATCAAAATCCAGATAAGAGTTGTTAAATATAACCACCTAAATCGAAGCGATTTCCAAAACTTCCATAACAAAGCCATCACCTACAGAGAGATAAACCTGCAGAAGAGTCCCGTAAGCAAGCTGGTCCTGGGGCTCTGTTCATAAACACAAACAGACCCTAAAGAGCACATGGACAGCAAAACAATTAACCCCAACCAAATAATGAGAAAATAAAAATACATTTCCATGACACTTTGTTAAGAATTCACAAATAAACTGAGCAAACTATAATGCTATGTGACCAGAGAGTACCAGAGAGTACACAGTGGCAGAATACCTGGCCACTGTGACTGTGCCAAACTTAAGGAAAGCTTTGACTATATGTGACCCGATTCAGGAAACTAGGCATATGTTGCAAGTCAAGACTTCACAGGAGAGCTGTGTGAGCATTAAAAATATATATATTTTTTTATCAAAATGCGTTTTGTGGCAGAAATGCCTTCTCAAACATGTGAATGTTTATATGCCTTAACATCAAACTTGTATGCCATCTTTAAAAATGAATACAATTGTTAAAGCTTGGTCGCAAATGGGTCCGAATGGACAATGACACCAAACATACTTCCAAAATGGTGGCAAAATGTCTTAATACATTTTTGGGGCAGAACTGAAAAAGCGTGTGCCAGCAAGGAGGCCTACAAACCTGACTCAGTTACACCAGCTCTGTCATGAGGAATGGGCCAAAATTCACACAACTATTGCGGGAAGCTTGTGGAAGGCTTCCCAAAACGTTTGACCCAAGTTAAACAATTTACAGGCAATGCTACAAAATACTAATTGAGTGTATGTAAACTTCTGACCCACAGGGAATGTGATGAAATAAATAAAAACTGAAATAAATCATTTTCTCTACTATTATTCTGACATTTCACATTCTTAAAATAAAGTGGTGATCCTAACTGACCTAAAACAGGGAATTTTTACTAGGATTAAATGTCAGAAATTATGAAAGACTGAGAATAAATGTATTTGTCTATGGTGTAAACTTCTGACTTCAACTGTATATATAGGGGACACAACCATGCCAGCTCTGCAGATTTTGCTGTGAAGATTCAGAATCATTAAAACATTTGTTTTGGCCCTGTCCATATGTAGCTTCTTTTTGATCGCAGGTCCAGAAATGTTTGAAGTGCAATATTTGCCTGGAGCTAACTCTGCGGATAGCAATACTGGGGGATTTGAAAAGTCATAGTCAATCAATCAATAATATAATAATACTTTTAGGAAAAATATTTATCTTTAATTTACAATCTGTAGACGGCTGAGTGTGCCTTTCACTAGCCAATCTGTTGTACTCTTTATTTGAAAGTGCAAGTGCCAAACCTGGCGAGATAACTTCAAGTCAGAGTCGAGTCCACAGACTTGAGGCTTAAAGTCCAAGTCAAACCTTGAGTTATTGTATTTTCAATCAAGTCGAGTCTCAAGTCAACAAAATGTGACTCGAGTCCGACTTGAGTCCAAGACATGTGACTCTTGTTCACACCTCTGTAAAATACCCTCAAATTAAAGGTGAAATTCTGTGCTGTCGCCTCATATAAAACATTTGATCACAAATCCTTAATGCTGGAGTATAAAGCCAAATTGAACATTTTGGCTTCACTGTCCAAATACATACATATTGGGAGTGTACATCTAGAGGACAGGTATAAACATGCATTAACTTTGAACAGTATCCAAGTGAACAACAGCAATTAACTTTGAATATTCTCCACTTGAACAACAGCCATCAACTTTGAATAGTCCCCCTTGAACAACCCCCATTATCTTTGAATAGTCTCTCCTTGAACAACAGCCATTGTCAGTAATCCACAACGGGCCATAGGCCTACCAGCAGCTGTTGATATTGATGTGTTTTACTCCTGTTGAACTCAGTGGGAGAGAGAGGCTAAAAACAGTCCTGCTGTCACCCCACTAGGTGCTAATGATTTAACCTCAAGTATTTCCATATACAACAATAATCATTAGCAAGTCAACTAGCAGTAAACACACACACACACACGCACACACACACACACACACACACATACATACACACACCCTCAAATATAATAAATCAATGTGTCACATAATTGCTTGACTGACCTTTGCTGATAAGAAACAGGAGGAATTTGAAATCTCAATGTCTCATTGTGTATCTCCCCACTCCTTCCTCTCCCACTCTTTCTTACAGGCACAAAATAATAAGTTCACAAATACCTCTGGCCACAAGTATTGGGCATAGGCAGCTATAGCTAGCTGTTTGGATTGAGACTAGGCAGCTATAGCTAGCTGCCTGGATTAGGAATAGGCATCTATAGCTAGCTGTTTGGGAATAGGCAGCTATAGCTAGCTGTGTGGATTGGGAATAGACAGCTATAGCTAGCTGTTTGATTTTGGAGTAGACAGCTATAGCTAGCTGTTTGGATTGGGAACAGGCAGTGTTGATGAATAGTTACATGAGAAACGCATGGTTAGGCCACAGGCAGACAACAGTCAGTGAATGCGTTATTACATGTGTTAATATGTTATTACAGCAGCTATAGCTAGCTGTTTGAATTTGGAATAGGCAGGTAAATCTAGCTGTTTGGATTGGGAATAGGCAGCTATAGCTAGCTTTTTGATTTGGGAATAGGCAGCAATAGCTAGCTGTTTGAATTGGGAGTAGGCAGCTATAGCTAGCAGTTTGGATTGGGAATAGGCAGCTATAGCTAGCAGTTTGGATTGGGAATAGGAAGCTATAGCTAGCTGTTTGAATTGGGAGTAGGCAGGTATAACTAGCTGTTTGGATTTTATTAACAGGCAGCGATAGCTAGCAGTTTGGAGTGGGAACAGGCAGGTTTAGCTAGCTGTTTGGATTGTGAACAGGCAGGTTTAGCAAGCTGTTTGGATTGGGAATAGGCAGCTAAAGCTAGCTGTTTGCATTTGGAGTATACAGCTATAGCTAGCAGTTTGGAATGGGAATATGCAGCTTTAGCTAATTGCTTGGATTGGGAATAGGCAGGTAAATCTAGCTGTTTGGATTGGGAATAGGCAGCTATAGGTAGCAGTTTGTATTGGTAATAGGCAGTTTTAGCTAATTGCTTGGATTGGGACTAGGCACCTTTAGCTAATTGCATGGATTGGGAATATGCAGCTATAGCTAGCTGTTTGAATTTGAAGTAGACAGCTATAGCTAGCCATTTGCAGTTGGAGTAAACAGCTATAGCAAGCTGTTTGGATTGGGAATAGGCAGCAATAGCTAGAAGTTTGCATTGGGAATAGGCAGCTATAGTTAGCTGTTTGGATTGGGATACAGGCTGCAATAGCTAGATGTTTGAATTTAAAGTAGACAGCTATAGCTAGCCATTTGCAGTTGGAGTAGACAGCTATAGCAAGCTGTTTGGATTGGGAATAGGCAGCTATAGCTAGCTGTTTGAATTGGGAATAGGCAGCAATATCTAGCAGTTTGCATTGGGAATAGGCAGGTATAGCTAGCTTTTTGAATTGGGAATAGGCAGCTATAGCTAGCTATTTGAATTTATTTGGAGTATACAGCTATAGCTAGCAGTTTGGATTTGGAATAGGCAGCTTTTGCTAGCTGTTTTTGGGGCAGCTCGGGACAGAGGTGGGGCAGCTCGGGACAGAGGTGGGGCAGCTGCTCGGGACAGAGGTGGGACAGCTGCTCGGGACAGAGGTGGGACAGCTGCTCAGGACAGAGGGGCGGATCTCTGGACAGAGGGGCTGCTGCTCGGGACAGAGGGGCTGCTGCTCGGGACAGAGGGGCGGCTGCTCGGGACAGAGGGGCGGCGGCTCGGGACAGAGGGGCGGCGGCTCGGGACAGAGGGGCGGCGGCTCGGGACAGAGGGGCGGCGGCTCAGGACAGAGGGGCGGCAGCTCTGGGCTGAGGGGCTCTGGCGGCCCTGGCTGACTGGCGGCACTGGCGGCCCCTGGCTGACTGGCGGCACTGGCGGCCCCTGGCTGGCTGGCGGCACTGGCGGCCCCTGGCTGACTGGCGGCACTCGCGGCCCCTGGCTGACTGGCGGCACTGGCGGCCCCTGGCTGACTGGCGGCACTGGCGGCCCCTGGCTGACTGGCGGCACTGGCGGCCCCTGGCTGACTGGCGGCACTGGCGGCACCTGGCTGACTGGCGGCACTGGCGGCCCCTGGCTGACGGGCGGCACTGGCGGCTCCTGGCTGACGGGATGCACTGGCGGCTCCTGGCTGACGGGCGGCACTGGCGGCGCTGGGCAGACGGGAAGCTCAGATGGCGCTGGGCAGACGGGAAGCTCCGGCAACGCTGAACTGAGTAGCTCTCGTAGCGCCGAACAGGCGGGAGACTCCGGCAGCGCTGGAGAGGAGGGAGACTCCGGCAGCGCTGGACAAGCGAGGCGCACTGTAGGCCTGATGCGTGGTGCTGGCACTGGTGGTACTGGGCCGAGGTCAAGCACAGGAAGCCTGGTGCGGGGAGCTGCTACCGGAGGGCTGTGGTGTGGAGGTGGTACTGGAAAGACCGGACCGTGCAGGCGCACTGGAGCTCTTGAGCACCGAGCCTGCCCAACCTTACCCGGTTGAATGGTCCCGGTCGCCCTGCCAGTGCGGCGAGGTGGAATAGCCCGCACTGGGCTATGCAGGCGAACCGGAAACACCGTGCGCAAGGCTGGTGCCATGTAAGCCGGCCCAAGGAGACGCACTGGGGACCAGATGCGTAGAGCCGGCTTCATGGCACTTGGCTCGACGCTCACTCTAGCCCGGCCGATACGCGGAGCTGGAATGTACCGCACCGGGCTATGCACCCGCACTGGAGACACTGTGCGCACCACAGCATAACACGGTGCCTACCTGGCGTAGCAATACTCCCTGTTAGCCCCCCCCCCCCAAGAAATTTTTGGGGCTGACTCCCGGGCTTCCTTGCCAACCGTGTTCCCTCATATCGCCGGCTCCTCTCTCTGGCTGCCTCTGCTGCCTCCACCTGTTCCCATGGAAGGCGATCCTTTCCCGCCAGGATCTCCTCCCATGTGTAGCAACCCTTGCCGTCCAACACATCGTCCCAAGTCCTCTTTGCGCCGCTGTTGCTTCTCCTGCTGCTGCTTTTGCCTTTGCCCGTTACCACGCCGCTTGGTCCTGTTGTGCTGGGTGATTCTGTAAGGGATTTCTTCCATTGACGGAGAGGCGGACCAAAGTGCAGCGTGGTTATTTTGACTCATGTTTTAATAAATTTTTATTTACCTTTATTTAACCAGGTAGGCAAGTTGAGAACAAGTTCTCATTTACAATTGCGACCTGGCCAAGATAAAGCAAAGCAGTTCGACAGATACAACGACACAGAGTTACACATGGAGTAAAACAAACATACAGTCAATAATACAGTATAAACAAGTCTATATACAATGTGAGCAAATGAGGTGAGAAGGGAGGTAAAGGCAAAAAAGGCCATGGTGGCAAGGTAAATACAATATAGCAAATAAAACACTGAGCTGAGATAAGGGGGGACTTTACCTAGCAGGGTCTTGTAGATGACATGGAGCCAGTGGGTTTGGCGACGAGTATGAAGCGAGGGCCAGCCAACGAGAGTGTACAGGTCGCAATGGTGGGTAGTATATGGGGCTTTGGTGACAAAACGGACTGCACTGTGATAGACTGCATCCAATTTGTTGAGTAGGGTATTGGAGGCTATTTTGTAAATTACATCGCCAAAGTCGAGGATTGGTAGGATGGTCAGTTTTACAAGGGTATGTTTGGCAGCATGAGTGAAGTATGCTTTGTTGCGAAATAGGAAGCCAATTCTAAATTTAACTTTGGATTGGAGATGTTTGATATGGGTCTGGAAGGAGAGTTTACAGTCTAACCAGACACCTAAGTATTTGTAGTTGTCCACGTATTCTAAGTCAGAGCCGTCCCGAATCACTTCACATGAACAAACTGACAAACTAACAAAAACAAGAAACGTGAAAACCCAAAACAGCCCTATCTGGTGCAAAACACAGAGACAGGAACAATCACCCACAAACACACAGTGAAACCCAGGCTACCTAAGTATGATTCTCAATCAGAGACAACTAATGACACCTGCCTCTGATGGAGAACCATACTAGGCCGAAACATAGAAATACCCAAATCATAGAAAAACAAACATAGACTGCCCACCCCAACTCACGCCCTGACCATACTAAATAATGACAAAACAAAAGGAAAAAAAGGTCAGAACGTGACACACACTCAGATGAGAGTTCTCTGAAATCGGAGTAGATACCCGGAGTGACCAGCTACTTCTATTGACAGTTTTCGCAGTGACATCATAAACATTCCACTGAAGTAGTTACTTGCATAGTCAAGTCTTTTGTTTAGACATGTAGCTAGCTAGCTAAACAATGAACCATAATCCCAACTCATAGCGTTACTACCCTGCATGAATTTGCAGGTAGCTAACCAACCAGGTTCAATGTTAGCTAGCTAACATTAGGTTGTAACTAGCAATGCAAATTACTCTGAGATAGGAATAATATTACTACACAGTACATACACATAACCAGCCAGCTACCATTAGCTGACTAGCTTACAGTACCATTTAACTTGGCATGAAAATGACTTTCTGACAAAATTAGAAATGTATAATATCTGAAAATGTAGCTAGCTAGACTCACTTACCCATATATCATAAATATAAATACATATAAATGGATGGACGCTTCTCTTTCTCTGTCACAGTTGACAGGGTTGCCCTTAGTTTGAAGATGTAATCCGGAGACAGGTGTTTCATACAACAACCTTCTGTGTGTTCTCTTTTCAACTCCGTCTGCATATTTGCAATCAAACGTCTGCATTTTCTTCATCTCCTTAGCTATCATACTCTAATACTCTAATTTCAAAACACGGTCCTTCAGAAAGTGGAGAGCAACACCTATGCAATTCTAGTACATGATAATTTTTCAAAAATGCCGCGTTAGAAAGGAATACCTACACAAACTGACCAGCTCCTGTTATAGACAAAAGCTACGTGGCAGATCTATCTGAAATCATCTCTCGGCATGTCCAGCCCACTCATTATCAATCATGGCTAGCGGAAAGGATGCCGTGACTAAACCAACTAGGCTCTTCATTTAAGAATTTTATTTGTATTTACAGATGGCATACACATTTGTTATTAATGCACATGAAATATCAAATGTTCTAGAAGGCATTTCTGTCAAAAAACAAATTTTGATTAAAAAAACTTTACGTTCAAATGTTGCTGCTGTGAAGTACAGATGCGCAACATACGCCTAGTTTACTGAAACAAGTTACAAATGTATAAGCACTTGTTAAAATACAAATGTATAACTCTCTCATCATTTCTCCCTCTGTCTATCAGGAGTTGACACCTTTCAGATTACCTGCTCTCAACTTTAGATTGCCTGCTTTCTATATCCTTTTATTCTTTCTATAAACAAACACACCTTGGTCCAAGGTCTTGTATTGATACCTCATGGTTGCAGTATATGCCATCGGTCTAAGGTCTTGTATTGATACCTCATGGTTGCAGTAGCTGCCATCGGTCTAAGGTCTTGTATTGATACCTCATGGTTGCGGTAGCTGCTATCGGTCTAAGGTCTTGTATTGATACCTCATGGTTGCGGTAGCTGCCATCGGTCTAAGGTCTTGTATTGATACCTCAGGGTTGCGGTAGCGGCCATCGGTCTAAGGTCTGGTATTGATACCTCAGGGTTACGGTAGCGGCCATCGGTCTAAGGTCTTGTATTGATACCTCATGGTTGCGGTAGCTGCCATCGGTCTAAGGTCTTGTATTGATACCTCAGGGTTGCGGTAGCGGCCATCGGTCTAAGGTCTGGTATTGATACCTCAGGGTTACGGTAGCGGCCATCGGTCTAAGGTCTTGTATTGATACCTCAGGGTTGCGGTAGCTGCCATCGGTCAACTCCAGCCACTTTAAAAATGGGAATTGATGGGAAATGATGTAAATATATCACTAGCCACTTTAAACAATGCTACCTTATATAATGTTACTTACCCTACATTATTCATCTCATACAGTGCCTTGTGAAAGTATTCGGCCCCCTTGAACTTTGAGAACTTTTGCCACATTTCAGGCTTCAAACATAAAGATATAAAACTGTATTTTTTTGTGAAGAATCAACGACAAGTGGGACACAATCATGAAGTGGAACGATATTTATTGGATATTTCAAACTTTTTTAACAAATCAAAAACTGAAAAATTGGGCGTGCAAAATTATTCAGCCCCTTTACTTTCAGTTCAGCAAACTCTCTCCAGAAGTTCAGTGAGGATCTCTGAATGATCCAATGTTGACCTAAATGACTAATGATGATAAATACAATCCACCTGTGTGTAATCAAGTCTCCGTATAAATGCACCTGCACTGTGATAGTCTCAGAGGTCCGTCAAAAGCGCAGAGAGCATCATGAAGAACAAGGAACACACCAGGCAGGTCCGAGATACTGTTGTGAAGAAGTTTAAAGCCGGATTTGGATACAAAAGATTTCCCAAGCTTTAAACATCCCAAGGAGCACTGTGCAAGCGATAATATTGAAATGGAAGGAGTATCAGACCAATGCAAATCTACCAAGACCTGGCCGTCCCTCTAAACTTTCAGCTCATACAAGGAGAAGACTGATCAGAGATGCAGCCAAGAGGCCCATGATCACTCTGGATGAACTGCAGAGATCTACAGCTGAGGTGGGAGACTCTGTCCATAGGACAACAATCAGTCGTATATTGCACAAATCTGGCCTTTATGGAAGAGTGGCAAGAAGAAAGCCATTTCTTAAAGATATCCATAAAAAGTGTTGTTTAAAGTTTGCCACAAGCCACCTGGGAGACACACCAAACATGTGGAAGAAGGTGCTCTGGTCAGATGAAACCAAAATTGAACTTTTTGGCAACAATGCAAAACGTTATGTTTGGCGTAAAAGCAACACAGCTGAACACACCATCCCCACTGTCAAACATGGTGGTGGCAGCATCATGGTTTGGGCCTGCTTTTCTTCAGCAGGGACAGGGAAGATGGTTAAAATTGATGGGAAGATGGATGGAGCCAAATACAGGACCATTCTGGAGGAAAACCTGATGGAGTCTGCAAAAGACCTGAGACTGGGACGGAGATTTGTCTTCTAACAAGACAATGATCCAAAACATAAAGCAAAATCTACAATGGAATGGTTCAAAAATAATCATATCCAGGTGTTAGAATGGCCAAGTCAAAGTCCAGACCTGAATCCAATCGAGAATCTGTGGAAAGAACTGAAAACTGCTGTTCACAAATGCTCTCCTTCCAACCTCACTGAGCTCGAGCTGTTTTGCAAGGAGGAATGGGAAAAAATTTCAGTCTCTCGATGTGCAAAACTGATAGAGACATACCCCAAGCGACTTACAGCTGTAATCGCAGCAAAAGGTGGCGCTACAAAGTATTAACTTAAGGGGGCTGAATAATTTTGCACGCCCAATTTTTCAGTTTTTGATTTGTTAAAAAAGTTTGAAATATCCAATAAATGTCGTTCCACTTCATGATTGTGTCCCACTTGTTGTTGATTCTTCACAAAAAAATACAGTTTTATATCTTTATGTTTGAAGCCTGAAATGTGGCAAAAGGTCGCAAAGTTCAAGGGGGCCGAATACTTTCGCAAGGCACTGTATGCATACGTATATACTGTACTCTATATCATCGACTGTATCCTAATGTAATACATGTATCACTAGCCACTTTAATTATGCCACTTTGTTTACATACTCATCTCATATGTATATACTGTACTCGATACCATCTACTGTATCTTGCCTATGCTGCTCTGTACCATCACTCATTCATATATCCTTATGTACATATTCTTTATCCCCTTACACTGTGTACAAGACAGTAGTTTTTGAATCGTTAGTTAGATTACTTGTTGGTTATTACTGCATTGTCGGAACTAGAAGCACAAGCATTTCGCTACACTCGCATTAACATCTGCTAACCATGTGTATGTGACAAATACAATTTGATTTGATTTGATTTGATTTGTGTTGATACCTCATGGTTGCAGTGGCTGTCTTGGTTTCTAATCACTGAGAGTGGATAGATAGAGTGGATAGATAGACATGTTTTGTATCATGTAGCAAGGCCTGGCAGGAACAGACAGGTCTACAAGCCTGCGGCACTACAGGAGACACACAATCACACTCGCACACACACACAAAAACACACACACTCTTCATTAAAGGACCAGATGGATTCTCATTTTTCCAATAGACCTCCCACTGCATAGTTATAAAACAGAGTGTGTGTTTGTCTTTGTGTGCGTGTGTGTACATGTCTGTGTATGCGTGTGTTCATGTGTGTGCGCGAGTGTGATTGTAATGGACTGACATTATTAGCTCTGTGCTGGGTGTTAACCTCTATCAAGGCATCTGCTGTGTTAATGTGATGTCACTGTAATACAATAACTTTCCAGAGATTTGTCTCATCCTTTATTTCTCTCTCTCTGAGGAAGTCTCAGAGATTCATCTGGTCATCTGAGAACGGTTGAGGTTCATCTCCAGGACATTTATATCATATCTAATGACCCTCCAGCAACTTCAAGGTGACCTCTGGAGCAGCAGTTACACCATGATACTACCATATCTGTCTCTCACTCCCTCCCTCACTCGCTCCCTCTCTCACTCCCTCCCTCACTCCCTCTCTCACTCCCTCCCTCACTCCCTCTCTCACACCCTCTCTCACTCCCTCTCACTCCCTCTCTCTCTCACTCCCTCACTCCCTACTTCACACCCTCCCTCTTTCACTACCTCTCTCACTCCCAGCCTCCCTCACTCCATCCCTCACTCCCTCTCTCACTCCCTCCCCACACCCTCTCTCACTCCCTCTCTCACTCCCTCCCTCACTCCCTCTCTCACTTCCTCTCTCACTCCCTCTCTCATGTTCTCCTTCACTCCCACTCGAATCCCTCCTTCACTCTCCCTTCCTCACTCCCTCTCTCACTCTCTCATTCACTCCCTCACTCTAACCCCCCTTTCACTCCCTCCCTCACTCCCTCCTTCACACCCTCCCTCTTTCACTCCCTCTCTCACTCCCTCCCTCCCTCACTCCATCCCTCACTCCCTCTCTCCCTCTCTCTCTCACTCCCTCACTCACTCCCTCCCTCTCTCACTCCCTCTCTCACTCCCTCCTTCACTCTCTTCTTCACTCTCTCACTCTAATCCCTCCTTCACTCTAATCCCTCTCTGGTTTACTCAAGGTGTACAAAGCCTTTCACCTTAATGGACCTGACAGAGCCATATTGTTATCCTACACCACACATCTCCTCTCTCTCCCTATATAATCTCTCTCTCTCCCTCTCTCACTCTATTTCGCTCTCTCTCTCTCACTCTCTTTCCATATACCCCCCACCAGCCACCTACAGTAAACCCCCCCCTTCCCCCATTTTTTCTCTCTCTGTCTCTCTCCCTTGTGCGTCTGGCGGTTTTCGTTTATACAAGTGACTCATGTTAAATCCCCTGCCCCCCTGTGGTGAAGCCCTGTAGAGATGGAGAAGTGGAGAGAGGAGGAGAGCAGAGAGTGATTTGTTGTTCCAGGTAGTCGCTCCTTTGGAAGGTGTAATGGTCCAAAGCTCTTCAAAGTGACTCCCATCTGTCAAAAGAGCTCAGACAGCCGTGTACTACAGCTCACTGGCTGGGATTTGGATGTGTGTGTGTGAGTGTGTCTGTGTGTGTCCGTACATGCATGCATGTTTGCGTGAGTGTGAGCATGAGTGTGTGACTGTAAAATGGCTCAGTGGCTTGGATGGAGGGCTCTAGGTTGCCTGCTCTGTTCCCTCTTGAGCTCTATCACAGTAAATAGAGACAGGAGTCTATGTAGTGCCACCTTTATACATTCCCTAGCAGGGATTCAAGTGGAAGAAAAATGTGGACATTTGAAAAAAAGAAAATTAAACACCAACATATCTAGATTAGATAAGTATCATCCCGTGAGGTCAACGCATGTTAGAATTATCTTTGCTAGGTGATTCATCATAGCTGGACAAACATTTTCAGGTCTTGCCATAGATGTTCAAGCAGAGATACGTCAAAACTGTAGCACGGCCATTTAGGAACATTCACAGTTTTCTTGGTAAGCAACTACAATGTACAATTGAAGTCGGAAGTTTACATACACTCCACAAATTTCTTGTTAAACAAACTATAGTTTTGGCAAGTCGGTTAGGACATCTACTTTGTGCATGATGCAAGTAATTTAACCAACAATTGTTTACAGACAAATTATTTCACGTATAATTCACTGTATCACAATTCCAGCAGGTCAAAAGTTTACATACATTTAGTTAACTGTGCCTTTAAAGAGCTTGGAAAATTTCAGAAATTGATGTCATGGATTTAGAAGCTTCTGATAGGCTAATTGACATTATTTGAGTTAATTGGAGGTGTACCTGTGGATGTATTTCAAGGACTACCTTCAAACTCAGTGCCTCAGTGCTTGACATCATGGGAAAATCAAAAGAAATCAGCCAAGACCTCAGAAAAAAAATTGTTGCCCTCCACAAGTCTGGTTCATCCTTGGGAGCAATTTCCAAATGCCTGAAGGTACCACATTCATCTGTAGCAACAGAACAGAAAAAGTGTGTGCGAGCAAGGAGGCCTTCGGCCTGACTCAGTTACACCAGCTCTGTCAGGAGGAATTGGTCAAAATTCACCCAACTTATTGTGGGAAGCTTGTGGAAGGCTACCTGAAACATTTGACCCAAGTTAAACAATTTAAAGGCAATGCTACCAAATACTAATTGAGTGTATGTAAACGTCTGGCCCTCTGGGAATGTGATGAAAGAAATAAAAGCTGAAAGAAATAATTCTCTCTGCTATTATTCTGACATTTCACATTCTTAAAATAAAGTGGTGATCCTAACTGACCTAAGACAGGGAATATTTACTAGGATTAAATGTCAGGAATTGTGAAAAACAGAGTTTAAATGCATTTGGCTAAACTTCCGACTTCAACTGTATATTTAGCCATGTGTATTAGGTTATCTTGTTGAAAGGTGAATTAATCTACCTGTGTCTAGTGGAAAGCAGACTGAGTCAGGTTTTCCTCTAAGATTTTGCCTGTGCTTAGCTCCATTAAATACATTTTTTATCCTGAAAATTCCCCAGTCCATAAGGATAACAAGCATACCCATAACATGATGCAGCCACACCTATATCTTTGTAGTGACTGGGTGTGTTGATACACCATCCAAAGTGTAATTATTAACTTCCCTCATAAGGATATTCAAGGTCAGCTTTTATTTACTTTGACCCATCTACCAATAGGTGTCCGTCTTTGAGAGGCAATGGAATACCTCTGTGGTATTTTTGTTTCAATCTCTGTTTGAAATGCAGTGCTCTCCTGGGGGACCTTACATATAATTGTATCGGGACAGAAATGAGGTAGTCATTAAAACATAATGTTAAACTCTACTATTGCACACAGAATGACAACATGCAACTCATTACGTGACCCTTTCTTAGGGCTAGCGGGACACCAATCCTTAAGAAGTTTTAAGCACATTTTTACTCTTGAACTTAATTAGGCTTGCCATAACAAAGGGATTGAATACTTATTGACTCTATTGGGTGTAGGCCAGTGACACAAAAATCTAAATTTAATCATTTTTAAATTCAGGCATTAAGACAAAACATGGAAAAAGTCAAGGTGTATGAATAGTTTCTGGAAGAGGCTGTATCTAGATGGTTTTAAAAACATAGGATCAATCATTAAATAGTAAGCGTACTTAAATAATACCCACTCATACTTATGAATCATTTACTTCTACTTTACATCACCTACCACCTTCTCCTGTACTAGCCATTATACCACCTCAAATCAATTCAAATCAATTTATTTCAAATTGGTCACATACACATGGTTAGCAGATGTTATTGCGAGTGTAGCGAAATGCTTGTACTTCTTGTTCCGACCGTGCAGTAATATCTAATAAGTAATCTAACAATTACCTTACACACACAAGTGTGAAGGAATGAATAAGAGTATCTGTAACATATCCCAGTCCACGTGATCGAAGCAATCTTGAAGCGTGGAATCAGAATGGTCGGACCAGCTTTGAACAGACTTGAGCACGGGCGTTTCCTGTTTTAGTTTCTGTCTATAGGCTGGGAGGAACAAAATGGAGTCGTGATCAGATTTGCCGAAAGGAGGGCGAGGGAGGGCTTTGTATGCGTTGCGGAAGTTAGAGTAGCAATGATCCAGAATGCTGCCAGCCCGGGTCGCGCATTCGATATGCTGATAAAATTTAGCGAGCCTTGTTTTCATATTAGCTTTGTTTAAAATCCCTATATACAATAAATGCAGCCTCATGATATGTGGTTTCCAGTTTACATAGAGTCCAATGAATTTCTTTCAGGGCCGTCGAGGTGTCTGCTTGGGGGGAGGGAATATACACGGCTGTGATTATAATCGAAGAGAATTCTCTTGGTAGATCATGTGGTCAGCATTTGATTGTTTAGGAATTCTAGGTCAGGTGAACAAAAGGACTTGAATTGATGTACAGTATGTTGTTATGATCACACCACGAGTCATTAATCATGAGGCAAACACCCCCGCCCTTCTTCTTACCAGAGAGATGTTTTTTCTGTCAGCGCGATGCGTAAAGAAACCGGTTGGCTGTACTGACTCTGATAACGTATACCAAGTAAGCCATGTTTCCGTGAAACAGGGAATGTTACAATCTCTGATGTCTCTTTGGAAGGCAACCCTTTCTCGAATTTCGTCTATTTTGTTGTCAAGAGACTGGTCATTGGCGAGTAGTATACTCGGGAGCGGTGAGCCCGTCTACGGAGCCTGACCAGAAGACCACTCCGTCTGCCCCTTCTGTGGCGCTGTTGTTTTGGATAGCCTTCTGGGATCTGATCCATTGTCTTGGGTGGTGGTCCAAACAGAGGATCCGCTTCGGGAAAGTCATATTCCTGGTCGTAATGTTGGTAAGTTGACGTTGCACTTATATCCAATAGTTCTTCCTGGCTGCATGTAATAAGACTTAAAATGTCCTGGGGTAACAGTGTAAGAAATAATACATAAAACAAATATACTGCATAGTTTCCTGAGAACGTGAAGCGAGGTCGCCACCATTCACAAATGGCACCATGCTACCACCTACCCCTGTACTAGCCATGCTACTACCTACCCCTGTACTAGCCATGCTACTACCTACCCCTGTACTAGCCATGCTACCACCTACCCCTGTACTAGCCATGCTACCACCTACCCCTGTACTAGCCATGCTACCACCTACCCCTGTACTAGCCATGCTACCACCTACCCCTGTACTAGCCATGCTACCACCTACCCCTGTACTAGCCATGCTACCACCTACCCCTGTACTAGCCATGCTACCACCTACCCCTGTACTAGCCATGCTACCACCTACCCCTGTACTAGCCATGCTACCACCTACCCCTGTACTAGCCATGCTACCACCTACCCCTGTACTAGCCATGCTACCACCTACCCCTGTACTAGCCATGCTACCACCTACCCCTGTACTAGCCATGCTACCACCTACCCCTGTACTAGCCATGCTACCACCTACCCCTGTACTAGCCATGCTACCACCTACCCCTGTACTAGCCATGCTACCACCTACCCCTGTACTAGCCATGCTACCACCTACCCCTGTACTAGCCATGCTACCACCTACCCCTGTACTAGCCATGCTACTACCTACCATTGTACTTCTTCATTAGTCTAGCACGGCTGTTAACTTGCAGCACGGCCGGTAAACTTGTAGCACGGCTGTTAACTTGCAGCACGGCCGGTAAACTTGTAGCACGGCTGTTAACTTGCAGCACGGCCGGTAAACTTGTAGCACGGCTGTTAACTTGCAGCACGGCCGGTAAACTTGTAGCACGGCCGGTAACTTGTAGGACGGCTGCTAACTTGTAGCGCGGCTGGTAACTTGTAGGACGGCTGCTAACTTGTAGCGTGGCCGGTAACTTGTAGGACGGCTGCTAACTTGTAGCGCGGCCAGTAACTTGTACCCTATAAATTGTGAAGACGAGGCAGTGGGTTAAAACTCGATGAAGATTAATATTACATGTTTAGATGCTACAGAGAAACACAGAGTGTGTGTGTGGGGGGGGTGGGGGGGGGGTGGGAAGAGAGAGATAAAGAGAGAGAGACAGAACAGAGAAATGAGAGATAGGCAGAGAGAGAATGAGAGAGAGAAAAAGAGAGAAAATGAGAGAGAGAGAGAGAGAGAAAGAGAGAGGTTGAGAGATTGAGAGAGAGAGAGAGAGAGAGAGAGAGAGAGAGAGAGAGAGAGAGAGAGAGATTGAGAGAGAGAGAGAGAGAGAGAGAGAGATTGAGAGAGAGAGAGAGAGAGAGAGAGAGAGAGAGAGAGAGAGAGAGTGAGAAGTAGTGTGACCTGTTTCCATTGTCTGCCAGGCCTTAACAGTCTAACATCCCCATAGGGACCTGCTCTAAATACAGGCTTTAATTAAACCAGCATTGTATTGGCCCATGTGAGTAAAGACCGTTACTGGGTCAGCATTGTATTGGCCCATCTGAGTAAAGACAGTTACTGGGTCAGCATTGTATTGGCCCATCTGAGTAAAGACAGTTACTGGGTCAGCATTGTCTTGGCCCATCTGAGTAAAGACAGTTACTGGGTCAGCATTGTCTTGGCCCATCTGAGTAATGACAGTTACTGGGTCAGCATTGTCTTGGCCCATCTGACTAAAGACAGTTACTGGGTCAGCATTGTATTGGCCCATCTGAGTAAAGACAGTTACTGGGTCAGCATTGTCTTGGCCCATCTGAGTAAAGACAGTTACTGGGTCAGCATTGTCTTGGCCCATCTGAGTAAAGACAGTTGCTGGGTCAGCATTGTCTTGGCCCATCTGAGTAAAAACAGTTACTGGGTCAGCATTGTCTTGGCCCATCTGAGTAAAGACAGTTACTGGGTCAGCATTGTCTTGGCCCATCTGAGTACAGTTACTGGGTCAGCATTGTCTTGGCCCATCTGAGTAAAGACAGTTGCTGGGTCAGCATTGTCTTGGCCCATCTGAGTAAAAACAGTTACTGGGTCAGCATTGTCTTGGCCCATCTGAGTAAAGACAGTTACTGGGTCAGCATTGTCTTGGCCCATCTGAGTAAAGACAGTTGCTGGGTCAGCATTGTCTTGGCCCATCTGAGTAAAAACAGTTACTGGGTCAGCATTGTCTTGGCCCATCTGAGTAAAAACAGTTGGCTTTCATTCTCAACTGTTGGATAAAATACAAGTTCAAGGACACAAGATCAACATGTTGAACAATCTGATTGGATATCGGCATATACACTACTCTCATATTAAACAAAAAAACATATTGATGGCCATTTTCATGGGTATTGGCCAATTGGCAGTCTGATATTAATCTTTATCACTCAAAGATGTCACTGTTGTCTGGTTTGCAATAGAACACAACTGACTCTTCTATTGAAGTTCGTCTCTAGTCTCTAGGCTCTCTGTCCCTGCACTGAGCCACTGCAGATGTGAGAGAGAGAGAGATGAAGTGGGAAGAAGAGAGAGAAAGAGAATGAGGGAGAGAGAGAGAGAGAGAGAGAGAGAGATGAAGTGGGACGAAGAGAGAGAAAGAGAATGAGGGAGAGAGAGAGAGAGAGAGAGACAGAGAGAGAGAGAGACAGAGAGAGAGAGAGAGAGAGAGAGAGAGAGAGAGAGAGAGAGAGATGAATGGACAGAAGCATTGACCTTGGTGTTTGATCCGTCTCTCAGGACCTCCAAGCCTTGATCAGGAAATATGGCCCCGGACAAGAGGAACACAACAAGATCAAACTGTGGAGTGAAACAGCACCTTCTGTTGCTGAACACACACACACACGCACGCGAACAAACACACACACACACGCACGCACACACAAACACAAACACACACACACGCACACGCACAAACACACACACACGAACGCACGCACACACACACACACACACGAACGCGCACAAACACACACACACGAACGCACGCACACACATACGCACTCACACACAAACACACACACACACACACCACCTGTCCCTGAGTAGACTTTAGGTGAGATGAGCAGGGATCTGTCCCATTCATCTCCTACGTAAACAAGGCCAGTTGCCGATGGTAACAGGAGTGTTGCCGTAGCGCCCAGGAGAATGGCAGCAGATTTGGCTGATGACGGAACCACCCACGACAGGTGGCTAATGAGACCCGGGGACAACAGGGCTGAGACACACACACACACACACACACACACACACACACACACACACACACGCTGAATTAAACAAACAGAATCAATTAAAAAGACAGAAAACACCTACTTTATATGTCATACTATTTACAATATGTACACAAAACCACAAATATTAACACTTTCAAAGCGGTCAAACATAAACGCAAAGTAAGAAAATTATTACAACCACATGCTGTACACACACTATCTCCCACAACATTTTAGAGAAACACACACACGTCCACACCTGCTGCTGTCCCTGTGGAGATGAAGACAGAGGGGACTTGGAGCCGAGCCCCAACCAGGCAGAACCAGTCAAGATGGGCAGGAGTTCTCCAACCAACGAGACACACACACCAGGGTAGACACACACACCAGGGTAGACGACACACCAGGGTAAACGCACACACCAGGGTAGAAACACACACCAGGGCAGACACACACACCAGGGAAGACACACACACCAGGGCAGACACACACACCAGGGCAGACACACACACCAGGGTAGACACACACACCAGGGCAGACACACACACCAGGGTAGACACACACATCTGTGGCATTGCTTTCAAAAAGGCGTCATCACCGTCTTCAGTATAATCATCCTCTTCGTCATCTTCATCATCGTCGTCATCATCACTACCAACTTCATCACCATAACATCCTTATCATCATCATTATCATCATCACCATCACACCATTATCATTGTTGCGATCGCCATACCATCAATATCATCATCACCATACCATCGTCACCATCATCATTATCGTCATAGCCATGGTATCATTATCATTAACTTTATCACCATCGTTGTAATATCATCATCCTCATCATCATCATCATCACCACCATCATCATCATCATCATCATCATCAACATAACACCATTATCATCCTTACCATCAGAGCACTATCATTTCATCATCACCATAACAGCATTATTAGTATCGTAGTAACACCATTATCATCATCGTTTCCATCACACCATTATCATTATCGTCATCACCATAGCATCATTATCAGCATTGCCATACCATCGCCACCATCATTATTATCATCATAACCATGGCATCATTATCCTCATCCTCATTATCATCATCCCATCACACCATTATCATTATCGTTATCATCATCGCCATGACATCATTATCATCAACATTAATACCATCGCCATACCGTCATTATCATGATCGCCATAGCATCAACACTGTCATCATTATCATCATCGCCATACCATCATTATCAAAATCGCCATAACAGCATTATTATCACCATTATCATCATCGCCATAATACCATTATTGATATAATCACAATAACATCATTATCATCGTCATTATCATAATCGTCACATATCACCGTTATCGTCACCATCACATCATTACCATCATTATCACCATAGCATCACACCATTAGCATCATCATTATCATCTTCACCCTAATATAATTTTCATTATCACCATACTGTCATTATCATCATCATTATCATCATCTCCATGACATCATTAGCATCATTATCATACCATCATTATAAACATAATTATAATTATCATCATCACATAACATCATTATCATCATCATCATAGCATCTTTATAAACATCATTATCATCACCGCCATACCATCATTAACATCATTATAACCATAGCATCACACCATTAGCATCATCATTATCATCTTCACCCTAACATAATTTTCATTATCACCATACTGTCATTATCTTCATCATTATCATAATCTCCATGACATCATTAGCATCATTATCATACCATCATTATAAACATCATTATCATCATCGCATAACATCATTACCATACTCACCATGACATCATTATCATCATCATAGCATCATCATAAACATCATTATCATCATCACATAACATCCTTACCATCATCACCATAACATCATTATCATCATCATCATCATACCATCATTATAAACATCATTATCATCATCACGTAACATCATTACCATCAGCACCATAACATCATTAACATCATCATTATCATCATCTCTCGTGTGTGTGTGTGCGTGTGCGTGTGCGTGTGTGTGTGTGCGTTTGTGCGTCTGTTTGGTGTATGGAAATAAAGTGTGAGTTGTGTCCCTGTGTCCTACTGGTCATCTCCGTCCTCTTACCTGGACACCGGGACAGTTGCACATATATCTAAACTGGCGCTCCTGTCTGAGACCACCATCAGTAGTGCAGCAGACACTCACACTTTCCTGTTCAATGGTACACACACACACACGCACACACACACACACACACACACACACACACACACACACACACACACACACACACACACACACACACACACACACACACACACACACACACACACACACACACACGCACATGCAGAAGTTATTTGGCAGGCGAAACCCCGAGGACAAACCAACCAGGAACATTTTTCTTTGAGGTCACTCTCTTTTCAACGGGTTTTCTATGGGAATCTAGATTTCAAAGACACTTGCCTGCAGTTCCTATCGCTTCCACTAGATGTCAACAGTCTTTAGAAATTGGTTGATGTTTTTCCTTTGAGAAGTGAAGAAGTAGGGCTGTTCTGAACGAGGGTGGAGTGTAGTGTACTGTTGGGGTTGGGGGACGCGACCTGAAAGCTACCTCCACTTTGTTTTTATCCGCTATTGAACGCAGTTTATCCCGTCTTAAATTTGATCGATTATTTACCTAAAAAAATACCTAAAGTTGTATTAGCAAAGTTGTTTGAAATGTTTGGACAAAGATTACAGGTAACTTATTAGATGTTTTGTAGTCATGTTGCTCGAGTTGGAACCGCTGTTTTTCTGGATCAACCGCGGCAAATAAATTGACATTTTGGAGATATAACGACGGAATGAATTGAACAAAAGGACCATTGTGATGTTTATGGGACATATTGGAGTGCCAACAAAAGAAGGTCTTCGAAGGTAAGGCATGAATTACATCGTTATTTCTGAGTTTTGTGTCGCGCCCGGCTGGTTGAAATATGATTGTCTGTGATTGTTTGATGGGGTGCTGTCCTCAGATAATAGAAGGTTTGCTTTTGCCGTAAAGCCTTTTTGAAATCTGACACGGTGGCTGCATTAACATGAAGGTAAGCTTTAATTTGGTGTATTGCACTTGTGATTGTATAAAGACTAAATATTTCTAATAATTTAATTTGAATTTGGCGCTCTGCCATTACACTGGATGTTGTCAAATCGATCCCGTTAACGGGATTTGATCCCTAAGAAGTAAAAAAAAAAGTTGGTCCATGACAGACAAATTGAGGGAAAGAGAGAGGTTGTTGTACGACTGTCAGTGATCCCTGATGTGTGTGTGTACCATTGAACAGGAAAGTGTGAGTGTCTGCTGCACTATTGATGGTGGTCTCAGACAGGAGCGCCAGTTTAGATAGATGTGCAACTGTCCCGGCGTCCAGGTAAGAGGACGGAGATGACCAGTAGGAGACAGGGAAACAAATCACTTTATTTCCATACACCAAACAGACGCACACGCGCGCGCACACACACACACACACACACACACACACACACACACACACACACACACACACACACACACACACACTCACACACTCACACACACACACGGCAAACAGTAAGAGGACTGATGGTGACAGTGATAGTGGTTTCTGTAATGGAACATAAAGGGGAATGAATTACATAACAGTAATAACAGTGACGGCTAGTACCTATGTAGCATAGGCTACCATGCTGTGTGGCTAACAATGCAAATATCTAAACAGAAGCCACGTTGGATAAGGCCACAGGGGGCTGCCATGTTAGGTTGCATAACGATAACAACAACACTGGCCGGCGGCCATCTTAAGGCCTGTGGCAGGAATGGCTATCCGATATTTACATCCAAGCTTACAGTACAACCAGATATTCAGTGCCCTCTCCCAGTACAGTGCAGTTCCATAGTGTGTGTTGTTAGAGTCCAGGACTTCAGGAGAAATGGTCCTTGGGTTATGGTCCAGTGGTTGATGTGCAGGACAGCGGTTTATGGTCTTCAGTCTGCCTCTGCTTGCTGAAGAGTGAGCTGGTCTGGAATTTGCTTTTATACTTGTCCCAGTCCCACCTGGCTATTGGACAGATGCCCTGAGGAGATGCAGGTGGGCATGGTCAAAGGTGGTGATTGGCGGTCAAATGTCCCAATCAGACATCACTGTGTGTAGCACGTAACTGGAGAGCTCCAGAAGTGCAAACAGAGGAGCCTGTAAACAATGTGGACCAATCCTGAGCATTTGCTCTCTGCAGGGTCAGGGAGTCAGGCAGAGTTGGGGATTGGTAGGCTTCTTGTTTCCAGAGATAGAGAGTGCTGTGAGTTAGTTTTCAGGAGAGGGACTATAAGAGTGTTCTATTATCACCATCACTCATCTTACTTTACAATCCAGAAGCCACACACCAAGATCAACAACATCCGTGTGTAAAAAAAATATTTTAACAGTAAGCGCAAAAGTGTGTGTCTGTTTGCGTGCATACCTATGTGTGTGTGTGTGTATGTGTGTGTTTAACTGTGACTCTAGCTCTGGGAGACTGTTCTATTCCCCATGGCGGCCTGAACCCCCTCAGGCGCTTTAGCCTCTCTGAGTAGAGGAATGGGTATGCTTGTACACACACACACACACACACACACACACACACACACACACACACACACACACACACACACACACACACACACACACACACACTGGGGAGTTAGCTGAGAGGATTAAGCAGAAGGGAGAGAAGAATGCTAAGGCAACACCTGCTGTTTTGTAGCATTTCTGAGCCTGCCAGATAGTACCTCAGAGAGAATACTTTGTCTGTCTCACAGTACACTTTCTCTGTTTGTGTGTTCCCTCCACCTACTGTTCCTGCTTCCTACCCACTAGCCCACACCGCACGGCCCTTACCTGTCCCCCTCTGCCCTTACCTGTCCCCCTCTGCCCTTACCTGTCCCCCTCTGCCCTTACCTGTTCCCCTCTGCCCTTACCTGTCCCCCTCTGCCCTTACCTGTTTCCCACGGCCCCACCTGTTCCCATCTGCCCCCACCTGTTCCCCTCTGCCCTTACCTGTTCCCCTCTGCCCTTACCTGTCCCCCTCTGCCCTTACCTGTCCCCCTATGCACTTACCTGTCCCCCTCTGCCCTTACCAGTCCCCCTCTGCCCTTACCTGTCCCCCTTTGCCCCCACCTGTCCCCCTCTGCCCTTACCTGTCCCCCTCTGCCCTTACTTGACCCCCTGTGCCTTACCTGTCCCCCTCTGCCCTTACCTGTTCCCCTCTGCCCTTACCTGTTCCCCTCTGCCCTTACCTGTACCGCACGGCTCTTACCTGTCCCCCTCTGCCCTTACCTGTCCCCCTCTGCCCTTACCTGTCCCCCTCTGCCCTTACCTGTTCCCCTCTGCCCTTACCTGTCCCCCTCTGCCCTTACCTGTCCCCCTCTGCCCTTACCTGTCCCCCTCTGCCCTTACCTGTTCCCCTCTGCCCTTACCTGTTCCCCTCTGCCCTTACCTGACCCCCTCTGCCCTTACCTGTCCCCCTCTGCCACCACCTGTTTCCCACGTCCCCACCTGTTCCCATCTGCCCCCACCTGTTCCCCTCTGCCCTTACCTGTCCCCCTCTGCCCTTACCTGTTCCCCTCTGCCCTTACCTGTCCCCCTCTGCCCCCACCTGTTTCCCACGGCCCCACCTGTTCCCATCTGCCCCCACCTGTTCCCCTCTGCCCTTACCTGTTCCCCTCTGCCCTTACCTGTCCCCCTCTGCCCTTACCTGTCCCCCTCTGCCCTTACCTGTCCCCCTCTGCCCTTACCAGTCCCCCTCTGCCCTTACCTGTCCCCCTCTGCCCCCACCTGTCCCCCTCTGCCCTTACCTGTCCCCCTCTGCCCTTACTTGTCCCCCTGTGCCTTACCTGTCCCCCTCTGCCCTTACCTGTTCCCCTCTGCCCTTACCTGTTCCCCTCTGCCCTTACCTGACCCCCTCTGCCCTTACCTGTTTCCCACTGCCACCACCTGTTTCCCACGTCCCCACCTGTTCCCATATGCCCCCACCTGTTCCCTTCTGCCCTTACCTGTCCCCCTCTGCCCTTAACTGTCCCCCTCTGCCCTTACCTGTCCCCCTCTGCCCTTACCTGTTCCCCTCTGCCCTTACCTGTCCCCCTCTGCCCCCACCTGTTTCCCACGGCCCCACCTGTTCCCATCTGCCCCCACCTGTCCCCCTCTGCCCTTACCTGTCCCCCTCTGCCCTTACCTGTCCCCCTCTGCCCTTACCAGTCCCCTTCTGCCCTTACCTGTCCCCCTCTGCCCCCACCTGTCCCCCTCTGCCCTTACCTGTCCCCCTCTGCCCTTACCTGTCCCGCTCTGCCCTTACCTGTCCCCCTCTGCCCTTACCTGTCCCCCTCTGCCCTTACCTGTCCCCCTCTGCCCTTACCTGTCCCCCTCTGCCCTTACCTGTACCGCACGGCTCTTACCTGTCCCCCTCTGCCTTTACCTGTTCCCATCTGCCCCAACCTGTTCCCCTCTGCCCTAACCTGTCCCCCTATGCCCTTACCTGTTCCCCTCTGCCCTTACCTGTTCCCCTCTGCCTTTACCTGTCCCCCTTACCTGTTCCCCTCTGCCCTTACCTGTCCCCCTCTGCCCTTACCTGTTCCCCTCTGCCCTTACCTGTTCCCCTCTGCTCTTACCTGTTTACCTCTGCCCTTAATTGTTCCCCTCTGCTCTTACCTGTTCCCCTCTGCACTAACCTGTCCCCCTCTGCCCTTACCTGTCCCCCTCTGCCCTTACCTGTCCCCCCCTGCCCTTACCAGTCCCCCTCTGCCCTTACCTGTCCCCCTCTGCCCCCACCTGTCCCCCTTTGCCCTTACCTGTTCCCCTCTGCCCTTACCTGTCCCCCTCTGCCCTTACCTGTCCCCCTCTGCCCTTACCTGTCCCCCTCTGCCCTTACCTGTACCCCTCTGCCCTTACCTGTCCCCCTCTGCTCTTACCTGTTCCCCTCTGCCCTTACCTGTCCCCCTCTGCCCTTACCTGTTCCCCTCTGCCCCACCTGTTTCCCACTGCCCCACCTGTTCCCATCTGCCCCCACCTGTTCCCATCTGCCCCCACCTGTTCCCCTCTGCCCCCACCTGTTTCCCACTGCCCCACCTGTTCCCCTCTGCCCCCACCTGTTCCCCTCTGCCTCCACCTGTTCCCCTCTGCCCCCACCTGTTCACCTCTGCCCCCACCTGTCCCCCTCTGCCCTTACCTGTCCCCCTCTACCCTTACCTGTTCCCCTCTGCCCTTACTTGGACCGCACGGCTCTTACCTGTACCGCACCGCTCTTACCTGTCCCCCTCTGCCCTTACCTGTCCCCCTCTGCCCTTACCTGTTCCCCTCTGCCCTTACCTGTCCCCCTCTGCCCTTACCTGTTCCCCTCTGCCCTTAGCTGTCCCCCTCTGCCCTTACCTGTCCCCCTCTGCCCTTACCTATTCCCCTCTGCCCTTACCTGTTCCCCTCTGCCCTTACCTGACCCCCTCTGCCCTTACCTGTCCCCCTCTGCCACAACCTGTTTCCCACGTCCCCACCTGGTCCCATCTGCCCCCACCTGTTCCCCTCTGCCCATATCTGTCCCCCTCTGCCCTTACCTGTCCCCCTCTGCCCTTACCTGTACCCCTCTGCCCTTACCTGTCCCCCTCTGCTCTTACCTGTTCCCCTCTGCCCTTACCTGTCCCCCTCTGCCCTTACCTGTTCACCTCTGCCCCACCTGTTTCCCACTGCCCCACCTGTTCCCATCTGCACCCACCTGTTCCCATCTGCCCCCACCTGTTCCCCTCTGCCCCCACCTGTTTCCCACTGCCCCAACTGTTCCCCTCTGCCCCCACCTGTTCCCCTCTGCCTCCACCTGTTCCCCTCTGCCCCCACCTGTTCCCCTCTGCCCCCACCTGTCCCCCTCTGCCCTTACCTGTCCCCCTCTACCCTTACCTGTTCCCCTCTGCCCTTACTTGGACCGCACGGCTCTTACCTGTACCGCACGGCTCTTACCTGTCCCCCTCTGCCCTTACCTGTCCCCCTCTGCCCTTACCTGTTCCCCTCTGCCCTTACCTGTCCCCCTCTGCCCTTACCTGTTCCCCTCTGCCCTTAGCTGTCCCCCTCTGCCCTTACCTGTCCCCCTCTGCCCTTACCTATTCCCCTCTGCCCTTACCTGTTCCCCTCTGCCCTTACCTGACCCCCTCTGCCCTTACCTGTCCCCCTCTGCCACAACCTGTTTCCCACGTCCCCACCTGGTCCCATCTGCCCCCACCTGTTCCCCTCTGCCCATATCTGTCCCCCTCTGCCCTTACCTGTTCCCCTCTGCCCCACCTGTTTCCCACTGCCCCACCTGTTCCCATCTGCCCCCACCTGTTCCCATCTGCCCCCACCTGTTCCCCTCTGCCCCCACCTGTTTCCCACTGCCCCACCTGTTCCCCTCTGCCCCCACCTGTTCCCCTCTGCCTCCACCTGTTCCCCTCTGCCCCCACCTGTTCCCCTCTGCCCCCACCTGTCCCCCTCTGCCCTTACCTGTCCCCCTCTGCCCTTACCTGTTCCCCTCTGCCCTTACCTGTTCCCCTCTGCTCTTACCTGTTTACCTCTGCCCTTAATTGTTCCCCTCTGCTCTTACCTGTTCCCCTCTGCCCTAACCTGTCCCCCTCTGCCCTTACCTGTCCCCCTCTGCCCTTACCTGTCCCCCCCTGCCCTTACCTGTCCCCCTCTGCCCTTACCTGTCCCCCCCTGCCCTTACCAGTCCCCCTCTGCCCTTACCTGTCCCCCTCTGCCCTTACCTGTCCACCTCTGCCCTTACCTGTACCCCTCTGCCATTACCTGTCCCCCTCTGCTCTTACCTGTTCCCCTCTGCCCTTACCTGTCCCCCTCTGCCCTTACCTGTTCCCCTCTGCCCCACCTGTTTCCCACTGCCCCACCTGTTCCCATCTGCCCCCACCTGTTCCCATCTGCCCCCACCTGTTCCCCTCTGCCCCCACCTGTTTCCCACTGTCCCACCTGTTCCCCTCTGCCCCCACCTGTTCCCCTCTGCCTCCACCTGTTCCCCTCTGCCCCCACCTGTTCCCCTCTGCCCCCACCTGTCCCCCTCTGCCCTTACCTGTCCCCCTCTGCCCTTACCTGTTCCCCTCTGCCCTTACATGTTCCCCTCTGCTCTTACCTGTTTACCTCTGCCCTTAATTGTTCCCCTCTGCTCTTACCTGTTCCCCTCTGCCCTAACCTGTCCCCCTCCGCCCTTACCTGTCCCCCTCTGCCCTTACCTGTCCCCCTCTGCCCCCTGTCCCCCTCTGCCCCCTTACCAGTCCCCCTCTGCCCTTACCTGTTCCCCTCTGCCCTTACCTGACCCCCTCTGCCCTTACCTGTCCCCCTCTGCCACCAACTGTTTCCCACGTCCCCACCTGGTCCCATCTGCCCCCACCTGTTCCCCTCTGCCCTTACCTGTCCCCCTCTGCCCTTACCTGTTCCCCTCTGCCCCACCTGTTTCCCACTGCCCCAACTGTTTCCGTCTGCCCCCACCTCTTCCCCTCTGCCTCCACCTGTTCCCCTCTGCCCTTACCTGTTCCCCTCTGCCCTTACCTGACCCCCTCTGCCCTTACCTGTCCCCCTCTGCCACAACCTGTTTCCCACGTCCCCACCTGGTCCCATCTGCCCCCACCTGTTCCCCTCTGCCCATATCTGTCCCCCTCTGCCCTTACCTGTTCCCCTCTGCCCCACCTGTTTCCCACTGCCCCACCTGTTCCCATCTGCCCCCACCTGTTCCCATCTGCCCCCACCTGTTCCCCTCTGCCCCCACCTGTTTCCCACTGCCCCACCTGTTCCCCTCTGCCCCCACCTGTTCCCCTCTGCCTCCACCTGTTCCCCTCTGCCCCCACCTGTTCCCCTCTGCCCCCACCTGTCCCCCTCTGCCCTTACCTGTCCCCCTCTGCCCTTACCTGTTCCCCTCTGCCCTTACCTGTTCCCCTCTGCTCTTACCTGTTTACCTCTGCCCTTAATTGTTCCCCTCTGCTCTTACCTGTTCCCCTCTGCCCTAACCTGTCCCCCTCTGCCCTTACCTGTCCCCCTCTGCCCTTACCTGTCCCCCCCTGCCCTTACCTGTCCCCCTCTGCCCTTACCTGTCCCCCCCTGCCCTTACCAGTCCCCCTCTGCCCTTACCTGTCCCCCTCTGCCCTTACCTGTCCACCTCTGCCCTTACCTGTACCCCTCTGCCATTACCTGTCCCCCTCTGCTCTTACCTGTTCCCCTCTGCCCTTACCTGTCCCCCTCTGCCCTTACCTGTTCCCCTCTGCCCCACCTGTTTCCCACTGCCCCACCTGTTCCCATCTGCCCCCACCTGTTCCCATCTGCCCCCACCTGTTCCCCTCTGCCCCCACCTGTTTCCCACTGTCCCACCTGTTCCCCTCTGCCCCCACCTGTTCCCCTCTGCCTCCACCTGTTCCCCTCTGCCCCCACCTGTTCCCCTCTGCCCCCACCTGTCCCCCTCTGCCCTTACCTGTCCCCCTCTGCCCTTACCTGTTCCCCTCTGCCCTTACCTGTTCCCCTCTGCTCTTACCTGTTTACCTCTGCCCTTAATTGTTCCCCTCTGCTCTTACCTGTTCCCCTCTGCCCTAACCTGTCCCCCTCCGCCCTTACCTGTCCCCCTCTGCCCTTACCTGTCCCCCCCTGCCCTTACCAGTCCCCCTCTGCCCTTACCTGTTCCCCTCTGCCCTTACCTGACCCCCTCTGCCCTTACCTGTCCCCCTCTGCCACCAACTGTTTCCCACGTCCCCACCTGGTCCCATCTGCCCCCACCTGTTCCCCTCTGCCCTTACCTGTCCCCCTCTGCCCTTACCTGTTCCCCTCTGCCCCACCTGTTTCCCACTGCCCCAACTGTTTCCGTCTGCCCCCACCTCTTCCCCTCTGCCTCCACCTGTTCCCCTCTGCCCACACCTGTTCCCATCTGCCCCCACCTGTTCCCCTCCGCCCCCCACCTGTTCCCCTCTGCCCCCACCTGTTTCCCACTGCCCCACCTGTTTCCCACTGCCCCACCTGTTCCCCTCTGCCTCCACCTGTTCCCCTCTGCCTCCACCTGTTCCCCTCTAGCCCCACCTGTTCCCCTCTGCCCCCACCTGTCCCCCTCTGCCCTTGCCTGTCCCCCTCTGCCCTTACCTATTCCCCTCTGCCCTTACCTGTCCCCCTGTGCCCTTACCTGTCCCCCTCTGCCCTTACCTGTTCCCTTCTGCCCTTACCTGTCCCCCTGTGCCCTTACCTGTCCCCCTCTGCCCTTACCTGTTCCCCTCTGCCCTTACCTGTTCCCCTCTGCCCTTACCTGACCCCCTCTGCCCTTACCTGTCCCCCTCTGCCACCACTTGTTTCCCACGTCCCCACCTGTTCCCATCTGCCCCCACCTGTTCCCTTCTGCCCTTACCTGTCCCCCTCTGCCCTTACCTGTCCCCCTCTGCCCTTACCTGTCCCCCTCTGCCCTTACATGTTCCCCTCTGCCCTTACCTGTCCCCCTCTGCCCCCACCTGTTTCCCACGGACCCACCTGTTCCCATCTGCCCCCACCTGTCCCCCTCTGCCCTTACCAGTCCCCCTCTGCCCTTACCTGTCCCCCTCTGCCCTTACCTGTTGCCCTCTGCCCTTACCTGTTCCCCTCTGCTCTTACCTGTTCCCCTCTGCCCTTACCTGTTCCCCTCTGCCCTTACCTGTCCCCCTCTGCCCTTACCTGTCCCCCTCTGCCCTTACCTGTTCCCCTCTGCCCTTACCTGTCCCCTCTGCCCTTACCTGTTCCCCTCTGCCCTTACCTGTTCCCCTCTGCTCTTACCTGTTCCCCTCTGCCCTAACCTGTCCCCCTCTGCCCTTACCTGTTCCCCTCTGCTCTTACCTGTCCCCCTCTGCCCTTACCTGTCCCCCTCTGCCCTTACTTTTTCCCGTCTGCCCCACCTGTTCCCCTCTGCCCCCACCTGTTCCCCTCTGCCTACACCTGTTCCCCTCTGCCCTCACCTGTTCCCCTCTGCCCCAACCTGTTCCCCTCTGCCCCAACCTGTTCCACTCTACCCCCACCTGTCCCCCTCTGCCCCCACCTGTTCCCCTCTGCCTCCACCTGTTCCCCTCTGCCTCCACCTGTTCCCCTCTGCCCCCACCTGTTCCACTCTACCCCCACCTGTTCCCCTCTGCCCCCACCTGTTCCCCTCTGCCTCCACCTGTTCCCCTCTGCCTCCACCTGTTCCCCTCTGCCTCCATCTGTTCCACACCTGTTCCCCACTGCCTCCACCTGTTACCCTCTGCCTCCACCTGTTCCCCTCTGCCTCAACCTGTTCCCCTCTGCCCCCACCTGTTCCCCACTGCCTCCACCTGTTACCCTCTGCCTCCACCTGTTACCCTCTGCCTCCACCTGTTCCCTTCTGCCTCCACCTTTTCCCCTCTGCCCCCACCTGTTCCCCTCTGCCTCCACCTTTTCACCTCTGCCCCCACCTGTTCCCCTCTGCCCCCACCTGTTTCCCACTGCCCCACCTGTTCCCCTCTGCCCCCACCTGTTCCCCTCTGCCCCCACCTGTTCCCCTCTGCCTCCACCTGTTCCCCTCTGCCTCCACCTTTTCCCCTCTGCCTCCACCTGTTCCACACCTGTTCCCCTCTGCCTCCACCTGTTCCCCACTGCCTTCACCTTTTCCCCACCTGTTCCCCTCTGCCTCCACCTGTTCCCCACTGCCTTCACCTGTTCCCCACCTGTTTCCCACTGCCTCCAAATGTTTCCCACTGCCTCCAAATGTTTCCCACTGCCTCCACCTGTTCCCTTACCTGTTTCCCATTGCCTTCACCTGTTCCCCACCTGTTTCCCTCTGCCTCCACCTGTTTCCCACCTGTTTCCCTCTGCCTTCACCTGTTCCCCACCTGTTTCCCACTGCCTCCACCTCTTTCCCACTGCCTCCACCTGTTCCCCACCTGTTTCCCTCTGTCTTCACCTGTTCCCCACGTGTTCCCCTCTGCCTTCACCTGTTTCCCACTGCCTCCACCTGTTCCCCTCTGCCTCCACCTGTTTCCCACTGCCTCCACCTGTTTCCCACTGCCTCCACCTGTTTCCAATCTGCCTCCACCTGTTCCCCTCTTCCTCCACCTGTTTCCCATCTGTTTCCCACTGCCTCCACCTGTTTCCCACTGCCTCCATCTGTTCCCCACTGCCTCCACCTGTTCCCCTCTGCCTCCACCTGTTCCCCTCTGCCTCCACCTTTTCCCCTCTGCCTCCACCTGTTCCCCACTGCCTCCACCTGTTCCCCACTGCCTCCACCTGTTTCCCACCTGTTCCCCTCTGCCTCCAACTGTTCCCCTCTGCCTCCACCTGTTCCCCACTGCCTCCACCTGTTCCCCTCTGCCTCCACCTGTTCCTCTCTGCCTCCACCTGTTTCCCACTGCCTCCACCTGTCCCCCTCTGCCTCCACCTGTTCCACACCTGTTCCCCTCTGCCTCCACCTGTTCCCCACCTGTTCCCCTCTGCCTCCACCTGTTACCCTCTGCCTCCACCTGTTCCACACATATTCCCCTCTGCCTCCACCTGTTCCCCTCTGCCTCCACCTGTTCCCCACTGCCTCCACCTGTTCCCCTCTGCCTCCACCTGTTCCACACCTGTTCCCATCTGCCCCCACCTGTTCCCCTCTGCCTCCACCTGTTCCCCTCTGCCTCCACCTGTTCCCCTCTGCCTCCACCTGTTCCCTACTGCCTCCACCTGTTCCCCACTGCCTCCACCTTCTCCTCACCTGTTCCCCACCTGTTTCCTACTGCCTTAATCTGTTCCCCACCTCTTCCACTCTGCCTACACCTGTTCTCCACCTGTGTCCCTCTGCCTCTACAGCATCTTACATCAGAGAGATTGGGTAACGTTGTCTGCTCCCCATGTATGCCAAGTCCCGTTAGATAGCTTTTCCAACCCAACTTACGTGTTTTAAATATACACAATATTCTCAATTCAGCACACACACACACAAAACACACTGACGCAAACACAAACCCACACACGTTCCTGTGTTTAGAGGGACTTATTGAATCTTACATTTGTTATAGTTTCGGTGGCTGGCTGTGTTTGTCACTGTCTTAGATTGCGATGACTGGGGTCGCGCTGCCGAGGTCACTTCAATGAATTTGAGACGCAGACTGGAATAAACAATGACTCCACTCGGGAACAAAGACATACACTTACTCATCTGTTTCACAATTGTTATTGTGCAGTTGAAAGTAGAGTGTATTTCAAAGCACATTTATGATTTATTGTTGAGAGAAGCACAGGCCTAAAGCTGTCGTGACCTTTTGAAAGTCAAATAGAATGTCATGGAAACAAGGTTCTGGGTTGCATTGGTATGTTTCTGTTGACAGATGTAACATTAGCAATGTAGAATCGACGTGATTGATTCGTACACACACACAAATATGCATGCACACAGGGGCACTTTATATGGTCACACACTTCAGACATTTTCTCACATTGCATGGAGTAAAACATATACAGTGACATACGAAAGTATTCATCCCCCTTGGCATTTTTCCTATTTTTCTGACTTACAGCCTGGAATTAAAATGGATATTTTTGGGGGATTTGTGTCATTTGATTTACACAACAAGCCGACCACTTTGAAGATGCAAAATATTTTTTTATTGTGAAACAAACAAGAAATTAGACAAAAAAACTGAAAACTTGAGCGTGAATGACCATTCATGACCATTCAAAGTCAATTCTTTGTAGTGCCTCCTTTTGCAGCTATTACAGCTGCAAGTCTCTTGGGGTTTGTCTCTACAAGCTTGGCACATCTAGCCACTGGGATTTTTACCCATTCTTCAAGGCAAAACTGCTCCAGCTCCTTCGAGTTAAATGGGTTCCGCTGGTGTACAGCAATCTTTAAGTCATACCAAATATTCTCAATTGGATTGAGGTCTGGGCTTTGACTAGGCCATTAATGTTTCCACTTAAACCACTCAAGTGTTGCTTTAGCAGTATGCTTAGGGTCATTGTCCTGCTGGAAGTTGAACCTCTGTCCCAGTCTCAAATCTCTATTTAGCGCCAACCATCATTCCTTCAAATCTGACCAGTTTCCCAGTCTCTGCCGATGAAAAACATCCCCACAGCATGATTGTTGATGGAATTTATATGTTTAAATGAATGATTAGAATATTCCACCCTGAAACCATATAAAGGACAGTGAAATTGATCAGAATCATAAAATTATAAGCAATGATGTGTGTAGTGTTAGTCAGTAAAATTATAATAAATTATGTATGTAGTTTTAGTCATGATGTGTGTAGTTTTAGTCAGAATTAGGGTAAAACCATATAACTGTACAATATGTCTCTATTGTATCTTAAACACAGACTGTCCCTGGCTAGGGGCCTCTGAAAGATTGAGGAAAGGACGGGAGGTACTTCCCACGGTCTCCCTATCCAGAGGGAGGACTGGGAGTGATTCTCACAGCCCCCTTTCGTCGGCTAGGTGGTAGGAGAGTATGTGCATAGGATACCTAATGTTTGTGTGTGTAAGTATGTGCGTAAGGAGTCTGTTTGTGTGTGAAAGTATGTGCATAAGAAGCCAGTATAAAATGAATGGTTTTGTACAACTAACTAGCGCTCTCGTAAATAAACTTTCTGACTATCGTAGCTGGGCCCTCCGTCTGTTTCATTTCAACCAGCATCTAGCAAAGTCTGGGTTGCAGACTGAGTAGAATAGAATAATTTTGAATAAATTATTTGGGTTATGAACATTGAGAACATAATTATCTTGACAATGATGCTGCCACCACCATGCTTCACTGTGGGGATGGTGTTCTCGGGGTGAAGGGTGGTGTTGGGTTTGCGTCAGACATATAATTTTCCTTGACAGCCAAAAAGCTCAATTTAGTCTCATCTGACCAGAGTACCTTCTTCCATGTGTTTGGGGAGTCTCCCACATAACTTTTGGCGAACACCAAACGTGTTTGCTTATTTTTTCTTTAATCTCTTGGAACCACCCATCCCGGATCTGGGATAATTGTCATCAACTACGCTAAATAGCATAGCGCAACGGTCAAATAATCTTACTAGAAAATATTCATATTCATCACATCACAAGTGAAATATAGCGAAACACAGCTTAGCCTTTTGTTAATCACCCTGTCGTCTCAGATATTGAAATTATGCTTTACAGCAAAAACAATACAAGCGTTTGTGTAAGTTTATCGATATACAACAAAACATTATGTACACCTAGCGGCAGGTAACTTGGTCACGAAAATCAGAAAAGCAATCAAATTAATTGTTTACCTTTGATGAGCTTCGGATGTTTTCGCTCACGAGACTCCAAGTTAGACAGCAAATGTTCCATTTGTTCCATAAAGATATTTTTTATATCCAAATACCTCCGTTAGTTTGATGCGTTATGCCTAGGAATCTACCAGAAATAGCGGTCACGACAACGCAGACAAAAATTCCAAATGATATCCATAATTCACCTGCAATATCAGTAATGTTATACTCACAGACAATATTTTTACAGTTTTGGAAACTTTAGAGCGTTTTCTTTGGGAACGTTATTTTTCCAAAAATAAAAATAGTGCCGCCTAGCTTCAAGAGGATAAGCAATGGCTTTTTTTCTGGACACTCTTCCATAAAGCCCAGCTCTTTGGAGTGTACGGCTTAAAGTGGTCCTATGGACAGACACTCCAATCTCCGCTGTGGAGCTTTCAGGGTCATCTTTGGTCTCTTTGTTGTCTCTCTGATTTTTGCTCTCCTTGCCTGGTCCGTGAGTTTTGTTGGGCAGCCTTCTCTTGGCAGGTTTGTTGTGGTGCCATGTTCTTTCCATTTAAAAAAAATGAATTTCAATGGTGCTTCGTGGGATGTTCAAAGTTTCTGATATTCTTTTATAACCCAACCCTGATCTGTACTTCTCCACAATTTGTTCCTGACCTGTTTGGAGAGCTTTTTGGTCTTCATAGTGCCACTTGCTTGGTGTTGCCCCATGCTTAGTGGTGTTGCAGACTCTGGGGCCTTTCAGAACAGGTATTTATATACTGAGATCATGTGACAGATCATGTGACACTGGTGGACTTTATTTAACTATTTATGTGACTTTTGAAGGTAATTGGTGGCATGAGATCTTATTGAGGGTCTTCATAGCAAAGGGGGTGAATACATATGCACGCAACACTTCTCAATTTCTTTAGTTAATCAAGTTATTTTATTCATTTCAATTCACCAATTTTGACTATTTTGTGTCTGTCCATTACATGAGTTTCAAATAAAAAGCCATTTAAATTAGAGGTTGTAATGCAACAAAATTGGAAAAACACCAAGGGGGTGAATAATTTTGCAAGGCACTGTAGCCAATGTCATGCAGAGAATCTCTCAAATTAATGTGCTTGCTAACATGTAAACACACAAGTATACATTATGTCTACAAAGCCCTGTGGACATGTTGTTGTGCTATATCACATTTGCATGATTAGTTCACATACGTGACTGACATAATTTGAAATTATGTTTTTTACATTGGATAAAAGTTGAGACTAGAAAATGGTATATCATACACTAGAGTTGAGGAACAAAAATTGGGAAGTTATTCTGCCTTGAAAGATGATAAATCTGTTTCCCCACTTTTGAGAAATGGCCCTTGAATGTTTTGGTAAACCTACTAGAGAGCTCTTCTTTATAGATCCACCTCTGGCCATGTGCTAGGATGGTAGGATACTAAACAACCAAATATTTCAAGACTAAAGGCTGGTTTATACTAAGTCTATTGACACGTCTGTAGACTGTTGTCGCAGTTACATCATGAACATTCTATTGTTGTCCGACATCAATCTTGTCGTTTCCGTTATGAAAAAGTACACAAACAAAAACAACAGGCTGCATGAAATCAGCAGCCTAGGTGGTCCAAAATAGCATAAAAGGTGTATTTTAACACCAATAAACCCATCTGTTATTTAATTGAGTAGATGTCAATCTAGCAAACCAGGCAACTAAAAGCTACTTTCTCAACAATGTTTGGGTTCGTTTGTAGCCTGCTAGCTAGCTAATGTTAAGTTAGTTGGCTAGCCAGTTCAAATAATGACCATATCATGTAGCTGACAACATCTTAACGTTAGCTATTTTGTTTGGATTATTACAGAAAAATAAATGAACACCAAGATCATTATTTACAAGTTAATGGCGAGCTAATTGAAGAAAATAGATCATGGTTGTGAGTGTGACAAAATAAAAGCAGGGCATTCTACCTGAGATTTTTAGAACTTGGACACTGTCTCGTTGGACTAACGTTATATTCTAATTTGACTTTGGTGCAGGTCATGTTGTTCTTTACATTACCGCCTCTGGTAAACACACACTATATTAAATACAATCCAAGTTTATTTGTCACATGCACAGGATACAGAAGGTGTAAACGATACAGTGAATTGGTTACTTGCATAGTGGAGTATTTTATCATAATCCCAACTCATAACATTGCATGAATCTGCAGGAAAATACAGGTAGCTAAAACTAACCAACTAGGTTCAATGTTAGGCTAAACTAGCAATGCAAATGGCTATGAGATACAAATATTATTACCACACAGATCATGCACGTAACATCAGCTAGCGAGCCAGCCAGCTAATGTTAGCTAGCTAACAGTACACTTTAACTTTGCATGAAAACGATGTTCTGACCAAATTAGAAATGTGTAATATCTGAAAATGTAGCTAGCTAAACTGGATGGACGCTTCTCCCTCTGTCACGGATGCCATGTTTGCCCTTAGTTTGAAGATGTAATCCGGAGACAGGTGTTTTATACATCAGCCTTCTGTGTGTTCTCTTTTCGACTCCCTCCGCATATTTGCAATCAAAAGCCAGATTTTTTCCACAGCTAAACCAACTAGGTTCAAAATGTATTTTTTAAAATTCATATTTACAGATGGCATACACATTTGTTATTAAAGTTCACATGTTCCAGGAGGCATTTCTGCCAAAGAAAATGAATTTTGATGAAAATAAATGTTTATGTTCAAATGCCTGTCTTGTGAAATGGTGACACGCAACACAATGTACGCCTAGTTTCTTGAGATGAATCATAAATATATATTCACTTGAATAGAGATATTACATCTCAATGGGAATGTGTTTTTAAATAAAGGATGAATGGTTACAATCCAATGTATTGACTGATGGAGGCCATTGTAAATGTCCCTCCGAAGCCTATTTAATTAATATGTACTCTCCATCTCAGTACATTGAAGTGAGAAAAAAAAAAGATGAGAAGCAAAGCTTTCATAGTAATAACAAACAATCAGATGGATTCACAGTGTTCTCTGAGCATTATAAAAGTTACATTAGCAGAGCCATCCATAATGAAAATTGCAGAACTCCACACTGTCATCATTAATAGCCTGGGTGTTTTATTAAAACAAAGGAAGCTGAAAAGGCCACACTAATCCACGTGCACGCACACCCACACTCACAAACTCACAAGCACACACATACACACACACGCACGCACGCACGCACGCACGCACACACACACACACACACACACACACACACACACACACACACACACACACACACACATTCTGTACGTACACATGGTCACATATGCACACCCACACACACCTACCCAAGATTTGAAATAAACACACATACACGCACACAGAAACTCACTTACATGAAAAGGCCAATCGTATCCTCTGTCTGCTGGTCTGGTTTATAATTATATACGCTGATTGCCCTATGGGCGCAAGCCTGGTTTTTCAGAGGAAACAGAGAGAGACAGAGAGACACAAGCATAGAAATGGAGCCACAAAATGGACAACGCTTTCAAACCACATCTTAATAACAACTTCCATCACTTTTAAAATTACCTTTACTAATACTACTACTGTTGCTGCTACTGCTAGTAGTAATACTACTACTACTAATACTACTAGTACTAATACTACTACTGTTGCTGCTACTGCTACCACTACTGCTAGTAGTAATACTACTACTACTACTACTACTGCTAGTACTAATACTACTTCTACGACTGCTAGTACTAATACTAATTCTACTACTGCTACTACTGCTGCTGCTACTACTACTGCTAGTAGTAATACTACTACTACTACTACTACTACTACTGCTAGTACTACTAATACTACTACTACTACTGCTAGTACTAATACTACTTCTACTACTGCTACTACTGCTGCTGCTACTACTACTGCTGCTGCTGCTACTACTATTACTACAACTACTACTACCACTGCTTCTACTGCTAGTACTAATACTCTCTACTACTACTACTGCTGCTACTACCACTACTGCTAGTACTAATACTACTACTACTACTGCTCGTACTAATACTACTACTACTACTGCTAGTAGTAATACTACTACTACTACTGCTAGTAGTAATACTACTACTACTACTACTACTACTACTACTGCTAGTACTACTACTACTACTACTACTACTATTGCTAGTACTAATACTCTCTACTACTACTGCTTCTGGTACTACTACTACTATGACTACTACTACTACTACTACTACTACTAATTCTGCTGCTAGTACTACTGCTACTGCTACTACTACTACTACTGCTAGTTTTATTACTCTACTACTACTACTACTACTACTACTACTACTACTACTACTACTACTGCTATTACTACTACTCTCTTCTACTACTACTACTACCACTACTACTGCTAGTACTAATACTCTCTTCTACTGCTACTACTACTACAATTACTACTACTGCTACTACTACTATTCTGAGGCCAATGCTAATACGGCAGCAGGTAGCCTATAGGTTAAAAGTGTTTGTCCAGCAGCCGAAAGGTTGCTGGATCGAATCCCCAAGCCGACTCGTTGAAAATCTGTTGATGTGCCCTTGAGCCAGGCCCTTCAAACTAACTACTCCTGTAAATTGTCCGGCTTAATGTGTCTGCTAAATGACAAAAACAATTATACCGGTTGATTATGGATTGTGACAATTCTCTGCCACCACCTGAACTCAGTTAAATGCCTGACAGGTAGTGTGTGAGTGTTGGTATGGAGAGTCAGGACCCAGGAGCAGCTCATTGCCCATACCACTGGACTCAGAGAGAGAGACTGTATAACCAATCAACTGACGTCCTCAACTGTTCCTACTGTATAACCAATCAGACTGTTTCCAGTCTGTCTTTCTGAACGGATCAATGTACAGTATTGGGACGGCGTTGTAGCCTTTGTTATTTACCCAGCTTCATCTCCTGTGATATTTGATTGGTCTCATTTGTTGTGTCTAGTGTTCTGTAATAAATCGTTTGATAAACCAGTTCGTTCACGTCTGCTTTCTGCACCATAAAAAAAATAATTGAACGCCAGACAAGTTTATTGGTATTGAAAAATTGAATAGTCTGTATGTCACTCACAAAGGAATACAAACACAACAGAAGTCCGTCCCATAAAGACTGTTCTGCAATCAGAATGGGCCATTCTCAGGGATAATTGCTTCTCTTTTTCGAGATTTGAAATAATGTAACTTATGGTAATGTTGCACAGTGTTTCTAAATGACTATGGTGCCTGGATAGTTACTCTCAGCGCATACTGATGACTCTCTCTGTGGGTGTGTGTGTGTGTGTGTGCGTGTGCATGTGTGTGTGCAGCAGCATACTGATGATTGCACTTCCTGGGCTTGATGAATGCAAATGAGGTCAATATAAACTTTGAAGAAACACTTTCTATGTAATATAAAAGATAACACTTTCTCATCAACGTGTCTGAATGTGGGAGTGCAAACATGCTTGTGTTTGTTTTTGACGCCGAAAGCGAGCAAACGGCTAGAGTGATTTTAATTCCACTGAATGACCTTGTGATAATAACTTACTCAGACTTACTTATCTGTTTAAATGGAGGGACATGGTGCTGCTCTGCACAGCCAGAGAGGGTAGAGGAAAATCCACTATTATAAGCTCTAACACTGTCATTGACTGGTTAGAAACCTCCAGGGGTCATTGCAAAACACATCATCACTAGACAATCATATAGGATCATATGCAACAATACAGTGCTTTAGCTAGTTCCCTTTAGTTTCACCAACAGATGTAGGATCTTAATTTGGTCACTCTTTTCTTGAAGATATTTGTCCTGCACAGCAGGAAATGCACACTTCTAGTGTATTCAGTGTTTAAAAAGGCCTCTAAAGTTTGTAATTTCTCTAAAGTAAAATGTATCAACCCCTACAAAATAATTCCATGAATTATAATCCACATAATAATTCACATTTCCTGTTACCGCAGGACAATTTTTCCTTATATACTGTAGTATATTAGCAATGGAAAAAACATGCCCATTACTTATTTTCATGATAAGTATACTATATTACGTATTGGATCACAAAAAAATGAAACTTTTACTTTGCCATGTAGTTTACCCCATAAAACGCTCTGAATTTTCATTATTTTGATGTTTGTGGTTTCCTTTGTTCTCCATGGGATCTACTTTCCATAGTACAGGAACTCTACCTATCTACAGTGTCATAATCCCCTGGGAGAGAAGGCTTTCCTGACACCTTGCTCCTGCAAAGGTAAAAATAGGCTTCTTTAAAGAAGGAAGAAGTTAACCAATTAAAAGTAATTGCGGGAGCAGATAAATTCTCTTTTGCTCTTAGAGAAATACTAAACAAGCCTTGAAGCTTATGTCCACCTCTCTGTCCCTCTGCTTTCTCTCTCTCACTCTCTCTATTGGATTCTTTCTGGCATTGCTCTCTCTCCCTCTGCTCTCTGTCTCTCTCTCTCTTGCTCTTTATTGTTTTCTCTTTTGCTCTTTCCATCTTTCTCTCTCCTTCTCTCTCTGTCTCACTCTCTCTCTCTCTCTGAAAATTGCCAAGACGAGAGAGGGTGAGAGAAGTTCAATTTCCCACGTTTTCCTAAATGACTCATATTACAATGATGGTGGTGAGAAAGAGGAGGAAGAAGAGAAGCAGAAAGATGATGAGGACTAGTATGAGGAGGATGAGCAGAAGGAGGAAGAGGAGGAAGAAAAGAAGCAGCAGGACAATGGTAATAATGAGGACAATGATGAGTTTGATGTCAGTACAATTTCCCCTTTCAGTACAGTGTCTGACATCCATGTGTCCTTTATTCAGTCGCTAATATCAAATCAGTGTCTGAGTGTGGCTTCAAGCACCCCCGTGCCCAGTTCTGTTAGAGTGTATCCAGACGGGGAGCATCGCACTCTTTGAATGAAAGACCCAGTACTACTGGGTAACTTAATTCCAGCCATGTCTCTCCCCATGCACTACTCTCAATATACAGTGCATTCGGAAAGTGTTCAGACCTCTTGACTTTTTCCACATGTCATTATGTTACAGCCTTAAAATTCCCTCCCTTATCAAGCTACACACAATACTCCATAATGACAAAACAACAACAGGTTTTCAGAAATCTTTGCTAATTTATAGATTTTTTTATATTTTTAAATATGACATTTACATAAGTATTCAGACCCTTTACTCAGTACGTTGTTGAAGCACCATTGGCAACGATTATAGCATCAAGTATTCTTTGGTATGAAGCTTGGCACAACTGTATTTGGGGAGTTTCTCCCATTCTTCTCTGCAGATCCTCTCATGCTCTGTCAGGTTGGATGTGGAGCATTGCTGCACAGTTATCAGGTCTCTCCAGAGATGTTCGATCAGGTTCAAGTCCGGGCTCTGGCAGGGACACTCAAGGACATTCAGAGACTTCTCCCGAAGCCACTCCTGCGTTGTCTTGACTGTGTGCTTAAGGTTGTTGTCCTGTTGGAAGATGAACCTTCACCCCAGTCTGAAATCCTGAACACTCTGGAGCAGGTTTCATCAAGGATCTCTCTGTACTTTGCTCTGTTCATCTTTCCCTTGATCCTGACTAGTCTCCCAATCCCTGTCACTTAAAAACATCCCCACAGCATGATGCTGCCACCACTATGCTCCACGGTAGGGACGGTGCCAGGTTTCCTCCAAGCGTGACTAGGAATATTGTGGTGATAATATTACCGCCACAACGGCGGTCAAGAGTCATGAAGGCAGTGAAATAACATGTGACCATTTAGTCACAGTAATTAGGCTTCTCCAAGCTCCGACGTTGCTGATGGTCACTACTAAACTTGCTAACTGCCTGGTACTCAGCACTCTATTGTCCCTCTAATCACTCTGACATCAATGCAAATGTATTTGAAATTCTAATCAAACACTTCATTAGAGCCCATGAGCTCCTGTTGTGCAACATTTCTACAGGCTATTCAATTGTGCGAGAAAACAGAGTGATGGACTCTACTAAAAAGAGGAGGATCCCATCAGCTTTCCATAGGTTAGACCCACTATATTTATTTCTCAACTTTCCTAATAATGAGCACATTGTTTATCTTTACAACAGGAGTATAGCGTACCCTGAAAATTACCCTGAAAATCAACCACATGAAAAGCGTCCTCCATTCGCTTTTAAATTCATAGGTGACATGCATTTTTTTCCCGCTGCCCCTGTTTCAAGACAGGTGCATGATAATGGTCCACTATAAATCAAAACAAATATCACACATATATTATTTTATATATGTCAATACAATATACAATACAATATTAAAACCGTCTGATGGGTGACTATATTAGCCTATCAAGTGATAATAGTATATTATCCCCTGTGAATGATGTCCAGCAGAAGAAACTGCCTTTTTGTTTTACGCCATGTTCGAATCAAAGATAAACACACCTCATGTAGCATAGCCTATAGGCCTATATGTTTTAATAAGGCTATTATCACAACTAAAGTTGTCAAATAACTTCTTTATATTAAGAACATTCATCTGCTTTACAAGGGGTGTAGATCCTAACTGGCACATATAAGCAGCGCATGAGTTTCAATTCCGGGGAAAATCATCTTTAACATAAAAAAGCACCTTTATAATAAAATAATTACATAAATTAGCATACCACCCTGCATCCCACTGCTGGCTTGCTTCTGAAGCTAAGCAGGGTTGGTCCTGGTCGGTTCCTGGATGGGAGACCAGATGATAGTGGAAGTGGTGTTGGAGGGCCAGTAGAAGGCACCCTTTCCTAGGGTCTAAAAAATGCCCCAGTGCAGTGATTGGGGACATTGCCCTGTGTAGGGTGGGATGTTAATTATTTTTTTATTTTTTTATTTTTTATTTCACCTTTATTTAACCAGGTAGGCAAGTTGAGAACAAGTTCTCATTTACAATTGCGACCTGGCCAAGATAAAGCAAAGCAGTTCGACACATACAACGACACAGAGTTACACATGGAGTAAAACAAACATACAGTCAATAATACAGTATAAACAAGTCTATATACGATGTGAGCAAATGAGGTGAGATAAGGGGAGGTAAAGGCAAAAAAAGGCCATGGTGGCAAAGTAAATACAATATAGCAAGTAAAACACTGGAATGGTAGATTTGCAGTGGAAGAATGTGTAACGTAGAAATAAAAATAATGGGGTGCAAAGGAGCAAAATAAATAAATAAATTAAATACAGTAGGGAAAGAGGTAGTTGTTTGGGCTAAATTATAGGTGGACTATGTACAGGTGCAGTAATCTGTGAGCTGCTCTGACAGTTGGTGCTTAAATGGGTTCCCTGAATCTATGTGTTCACTAAAGATCCCATGGCACTTATTGTAGGAGTAGAGGTGTTAACCCTGATGTCCTAAATTCTCAATTTCGTATTCGTACCGTCACGGTCACCTAATCATCTCCAGCTTACAATTGTCTCATTCTTCCCTCTCCTCTGTAACTATTCCCCAGGTTGTTGCTGTAAATGAGAATGTGTTCTCAGTTGACTTACCTGGTTAAAATAACAATTATTGCGTTAGCAGTCAATTTCAATAATGGTGTTTCCCTGCTAATGGAACATTCTGGCCTATGGCCATGTACGCATTGCATCCCACAACTGTCCCAGACTATGTTTGGAATATTTATTTTTCGCACAGACTAGGTTGACTTTTGTATTATGTTGGATAGTAGATTGACGTAGGCTAGTGCTTTTGCTTTAAGTCTGGGCGTACAGATAAGAGCCAGGTGCGACCACAGTATGCGATATCCTGTTTGCACTATCTGTAGTTACTCTTCTGCATGGAAACTTGCAGGAAGGAACAGGCAGTGGTGGCAACGTCAGCTATCTTAATCTCCACAGACAAGCGAAACGCCTTTTAAACACTATGTTCCCCAACCCAGTTTGCAAACATCTGGTAACTAACTGCAGACAAAGAGGTTGGACTTTTCTATCAAATCTGAGGGCCCCAAAATATCACCTACATTATCAAATCCCCTACAATTATCTATTTGTGAATGAGAGACGAGTGAAGTGTAAGCAGAGCTCATGTCTTTCAAGCAACTTTTTTCAAATCAAAATGACAGTCTCATCATGCAGCCTTACAATGTATTACACATCAAAACATATAGCCCCATGTTTGTAGAACAACTATAGTTACACTAATAACTCTAAATGAAGCATATAGGAGTAGCTATTTATTTGTTAACCACTCAACACAGAATAGCTGCATGTTCGCACTGCCTCAAATCATTTGGAGACAATATTTGTATTTTAATTGTATTCTTCATACTATAACACAATATAAAATAATGCCTTGTAATTATAACCACATCTTGTCTGTTAAATGAACTAGTGTAGCCTACAGCCATTTGGCATAGCCAGATCAGGACCTAACATAAGGACAACTCAGAGAATGTTATTCTGTTCTTCTGAAATAGACCACATTTTCTTCATATCCTGCTTCTTTAGACCTGTCTAAAATAAATAATGGATTAATTGTGAAGGTGTAGGCTATATTACATGGATTTACTAGACTTTTTAACCAATGTCAAGTCCTAAGTGACAGAGATCAGGTACACCCCTTTCCCCTGAAACACACTCACGCTGGTCCCCCGTTGTGAACATTTTCCCAAGCATCTCTGAGCAGTCAGACCTTTTGATTATTTTGTGCTGCCATATTTCAGAGATAGATTTTTGTTTACTTTTATGTCCTCAATTGAGAGGCGCAATTGTTTGTTACAGCGCCAAGGCTCCTCAACTGTGACCGACAAATCAAAACAGCACTCAAAAGGATTGGGGACGAAGTGAATAAATAGACTTCCATATTTTATTCATCAGTGAGCAGTTAACAAAATGAAACATCGGATGTGGACACAGCGGAAGAGAATAGGAGTGAGTGGGAGAGATAATGAGAGCGAGAGAAACAGAGGGAGAGAGAGAGAGATAGAGAGACATCTTCTCTAGTCTCTCAGTGTCTGTTGGAGAGGCAACGGCAGCATGCCCCTGAAGCCTGTTGCATAATTCAAGTGAACATTCCTTTTCTCTTTTGCCGCTGCAGCAGTCAGCCTACAGGAAGAGGGAGGAGAGAGGAAACAGAACACACAATCCATGTTCCCCATTTATCATGATTTGCTACCATTTAAGGCATTTTGAGGGTGAAGGAGAGGAGGATAAGGTAGAGAGGGAGAGAGAAGGGAAGGAGGAGGGGAGGGTTCATAAAGGAAGAAGACGACTCGTCTTTATCTGTCCTCACCAGACGCACCCTCTTTCGCTGCCTTGCCTTTCATACAGGTGAGCTCAACATTCTTTCCATCACAGACAGAAAGAGAGAATAGAAAAATACGATTTTTTTCACCATGGCTTTGCAATAGGCTTTAGAAAGTCCTGCTCTGAAGATTATTCTTCCACTTCTCAAAGACTCTTTGTGAAGGGAAGTTTGTGTTTGGGATAGTGGGCCCTGAAAGCAGCAGACATCACCTGCTGTGGTCTCCTCTCTCTTTGTAAGGGCACACACTCATGTCTGTCCTGTAAGCCAGTGAGTGGAGCTGTCCCTCCTCTCTGTCCTGTAAGCCAGTGAGTGGAGCTGTCCCTCCTGTCTGTCCTGTAAACCAGTGAGTGGAGCTGTCCCTCCTGTCTGTCCTGTAAGCCAGTGAGTGGAGCTGTCCCTCCTGTCTGTCCTGTAAGCCAGTGAGAGGAGCTGTCCCTCCTGTCTGTCCTGTAAACCAGTGAGAGGAGCTTTCCCTCCTGTCTGTCCTGTAAGACAGTGAGTGGAGCTGTCCCTCCTGTCTGTCCTGTAAGCCAGTGAGAGGAGCTGTCCCTTCTGTCTGTCCTGTAAGCCAGTGAGTGGAGCTGTCCCTCCTGTCTGTCCTGTAAGCCAGTGAGTGGAGCTGTCCCTCCTGTCTGTCCTGTAAGCCAGTGAGAGGAGCTGTCCCTCCTGTCTGTCCTGTAAGCCAGTGAGTGGAGCTGTCCCTCCTGTATGTCCTGTAAGCCAGTGAGTGGAGCTGTCCCTCCTTTCTGTCCTGTAAGACAGTGAGTGGAGCTGTACCTCCTGTCTGTCCTGTAAGCCAGTGAGTGGAGCTGTCCCTCCTCTCTGTCCTGTAAGCCAGTGAGTGGAGCTGTCCCTTCTGTCTGTCCTGTAAGCCAGTGAGTGGAGCTGTCCCTCCTGTCTGTCCTGTAAGCCAGTGAGTGGAGCTGTCCCTCCTGTCTGTCCTGTAAGCCAGTGAGTGGAGCTGTCCCTCCTGTGCTGAGCAACAATATCTCACAGTTTTACTAATTTCACTTCAATTCCGACGTTTGGACAGTTATGTATAGGGTTACACTTCCGATAGAAACAACTCATGGGTTAAGAACAGGCATTCATTATGAATAGTTAAGTTAAGGCTTAAGGTTCAAATCAAATCAAATTTTATTGGTCACATACACATGGTTAGCAGATGTTAATGTGAGTGTAGCGAAATGCTTGTGCTTCTAGTTCCGACCATGCAGTAATATCTAACAACTAATCTAACAATGTCACAACTACCTTATAAAGGAAAGGAATGAATAAGAATATGTACATATAAATACATGGATGAGGGATGGCCGAACGACATAGGCAAGATGCAGTAGATGGTATAGAGTTTATACATATGAGATGAGTATGTAAACATTGTAGGGTATGTAAACATTATATAAAGTGACATTGTTTAAAGTGACTAGTTATACATTTAATGCATCCAATTTTTTATTATTAAAGTGGCTAAAGATTTGAGTCAGTATGTTGGCAGCAGCCACTCAATGTTAGTGATGGCTGTTTAACAGTCTGATGGCCTTGAGATAGAAGCTGTTTCTCAGTCTGTAGGTCCCAGCTTTGATGCACCTGTACTGACCTCATCTTCTGGATGATAGTGGGGTGAACAGGCAGTGGCTCGGGTGGTTGTTGTCCTTGATGATCTTTTTGGCATTCCTGTGACATCGGGTGGTGTAGGTGTCCTAGGGCAGGTAGTTTGCTCCCAGTGATGCGTTAGGCAGACCTCACTACCCTTTGGAGAGCCTTACGGTTGTGGGCGGAGCAGTTGCCGTACCAGGCGGTGCTATAGCCCGACAGGATGCTCTCGATTGTGCATCTGTAAAAGCTTTTGAGTGTTTTTGGTGACAAGCCAAATTTATTCAGCCTCCTGAGGTTGAAGAGGCGCTGTTGCGCCTTCTTCACCACGCTGAAGTGTGGGTGGACCATTTCAAATTGTCCGTGATGTGTACGCCGAGGAACTTAAAACTTTCCACCTTCTCGACTACTGTCCCGTTGATGTGGATAGGGGGGCTCCCTCTGCTTTTTCCTGAAGTTCACAATCATCTCCTTTGGGATAAGGTTAAAAGATTGAAATATACAGTGCCTTACGAAAGTATTCGGCCCCCTTGAACTTTGCAACCTTTTGCCACATTTCAGGCTTCAAACATAAAGATATAAAACTGTATTTTTTTGTGAAGAATCAACAACAAGTGGGACACAATCATGAAGTGGAACGACATTTATTGGATATTTCAAACTTTTTTAACAAATCAAAAACTGAAAAATTGGGCGTGCAAAATTATTCAGCCCCCTTAAGTTAATACTTTGTAGCGCCACCTTTTGCTGCGATTACAACTGTAAGTCGCTTGGGGTATGTCTCTATCAGTTTTGCACATCGAGAGACTGACATTTTTTCCCATTCCTCCTTGCAAAACAGCTCGAGCTCAGTGAGGTTGGATGGAGAGCATTTGTGAACAGCAGTTTTCAGTTCTTTCCACAGATTCTCGATTGGATTCAGGTCTGGACTTTGACTTGGCCATTCTAACACCTGGATATGCTTATTTTTGAACCATTCCATTGTAGATTTTGCTTTATGTTTTGGATCATTGTCTTGTTGGAAGACAAATCTCCGTCCCAGTCTCAGGTCTTTTGCAGACTCCATCAGGTTTTCTTCCAGAATGGTCCTGTATTTGGCTTCATCCATCTTCCCATCAATTTTAACCATCTTCCCTGTCCCTGCTGAAGAAAATCATCAGGCCCAAACCATGATGCTGCCACCACCATGTTTGACAGTTGGGATGGTGTGGTCAGGATGATGAGCTGTGTTGCTTTTACGTCAAACATCACGTTTTGCATTGTTGCCAAAAAGTTCAATTTTGGTTTCATCTGACTAGAGCACCTTCTTCCACATGTTTGGTGTGTCTCCCAGGTGGCTTGTGGCAAACTTTAAACAACACTTTTTATGGATATCTTTAAGAAATGGCTTTCTTCTTGCCACTCTTCCATAAAGGCCAGATTTGTGCAATATACGACTGATTGTTGTCCTATGGACAGAGTCTCCCACCTCAGATGTAGATCTCTGCAGTTCATCCAGAGTGATCATGGGCCTCTTGGCTGCATCTCTGATCAGTCTTCTCCTTGCATGAGCTGAACGTTTAGAGGGACGGCCAGGTCTTGGTAGATTTGCAGTGGTGTGATACTCCTTCCATTTCAATATTATCGCTTGCACAGTGCTCCTTGGGATGTTTAAAGCTTGTGAAATCTTTTTGTATGCAAATCCGGCTTTAAACTTCTTCACAACAGTATCTCGGACCTGCCTGGTGTGTTCCTTGTTCTTCATGATACTCTCTGTGCTTTTAACGGACCTCTGAGACTATCACAGTGCAGGTGCATTTATACGGAGACTTGATTACACACAGGCGGATTGTATTTATCATCATTAGTCATTTAGGTCAACATTGGATCATTCAGAGATCCTCACTGAACTTCTGGAGAGAGTTTGCTGTACTGAAAGTAAAGGGGCTGAATAATTTTGCACGCCCAATTTTTCAGTTTTTGATTTGTTAAAAAAGTATGAAATATCCAATAAATGTCATTCCACTTCATGATTGTGTCCCACTTGTTGTTGATTCTTCACAAAAAAATACAGTTTTATATCTTTATGTTTGAAGCCTGAAATGTGGCAAAAGGTCGCAAAGTTCAAGGGGGGCGAATACTTTCGCAAGGCACTGTACGTACACTACCGTTCAAAAGTTTGGGGTCACTTGGAAATGTCCTTGTTTTTGAAAGAAAAGCCACATTTTTGCCCATTAAAATAACATCAAACTGATCAGAAATTTAGCGTAGACATTGTTAATATTGTAAATGACTATTGTAGCTGGAAGCGGCAGATGTTTCATGGAATATCTACATAGGCGTACAGAGGCTCAGTATCAGCAACCATCACTCCTGTGTTCCAATGGCACGTTGTGTTAGCTAATCCAAGATTATCATCTTAAAAGGCTAATTGATCATTAGAAAACCCTTTTGCAATTATGTTAGCACAGCTGAAAACTGTTGTTCTAATTAAAGAAGCAATAAAACTGGCCATCAGCATCTGCAGTTTGCAATTTCTCGCATGGAATAGCCATCATTTCTCAGAACAAGAATAGACTGACGAGTTTCAGAAGAAGTTCTTTATTTTTGGCCATTTTGAGCCTGTAATCAAACCCATAAATGCTGATGCTCCAAATACTTAACTAGTCTAAAGAAGGCTAGTTTTATCGCTTCTTTAATCAGTACAACAATTTTCAGCTGTGCTAACATAATTGCAAAAGGGTTTTCTAATTAGCCTTTTAAAATTATAAACTTGGATTAGCTAACACAACATGCCATTGGAACACAGGAGTAATGGTTGCTGATAATGGGCCTCTGTACACCTACAGTGACTTGCGAAAGTACTCACCCCCCTTGGCATTTTCCTGTTTTGTTGCCTTACAATCGGAATTAACATTTATTTTTGGGAGGTTGGTATCATTTGATTTACACAACATTCCGACCACTTTGAAAATGCAAAATATTTTTTATCATGAAAAAAAACAAGAAATAAGAGATAAAAAACAGAAAACTTCAGCGTGCATAACTATTCACCCCCCCAAATTCAACACTTTGTAGAGCCACCTTTGCAGCAATTACAGCTGCAAGGCTCTTGAGGTTTGTCTCTATTAGCTTGGCACATCTAGCCACTGTGATTTTTGCCCATTCCTCAAGGCAAAACTGCTCCAGCTACTTCAAGTTGGATGGATTCCGTTGGTGTACAGTAATCTTTAAGCCATACCACATATTCTCAATTGGATTGAGGTCTGGGCTCTGACTAGGCCATTCCAAGACACTTAAATGTTTCCCCTTAAACCACTCAAGTGTTGCTTTAGCAGTAGGACTAGGGTCATTGTCTTGCTGAAAGTGGAACCTCAGTCTCAAATCTGTGGAAGACTGAAGCAGGTTTCCCTCAAGAATTTCCCTTTATTTAGTGCCAACCATCATTTCTTCAATTCTGACCAGTTTCCCAGTCCCTGCTGATGAGAAACATCATGCTTCACTGTGGGGATGGTGTTCTCGGGGTGATGAGAGGTTTGGGTTTGCTCCAGACATAGCGTTTTCCTTGATGGTCTAAAAGCTCAATTTTAGTCTCAACAGACCTTCTTCCATATGTTTGGGGAGTCTCCCACATGCCTTTTAACACCAAACATGTTTTGTTATATTTTTATGCCCGCTCTTCCGTAAAGCTCAGCTCTTTGGAGTGTGCGGCTTAAAGTGGTCTTTGCAGCTCCTTCAGGGTCATCTTTGGTCTCTTTGTTGCCTATATGATCAATGCCCTCCTTGTCTGGTCTGTGAGTTTTGGTGGGTGGCCCTCTGTTTGCAGGTTTGTTATGGTGCCATATTATTTAAAACATTTTATAATGGATTTAATGGTGTTCCGTGGTTCAAAGTTTCTGATATTTTTTTTATAACCCAACCCTGATCTGTACTTCTCCACAACTTTGTTCCTGACCTGTTTGGAGAGCTTCTTGGTCTTCATTGTTCTGCTTGCTTGGTGTTGCCCCTTTCTTAGTTGTGTTGCAGACTCTTGTGGCTTTCAGAACAGGTGTATATATACTGAGATCATGTGACAGATCATGTGACACTTTGTTTGCACACAGGATAACTTTATTTAACTAATTATGTAACTTTTGAAAGTAATTGGTTGCACCTGATCTTATTTAGGGGCTTCATAGCAAAAGGGGTGAATACATATGGACGCACCACTTTCCCATTTTTTCATTTCACGAACCCATTTTGACTACAATAGTCCTTTACACCATTAATAATGTCTACACTGTATGTCTGATCAATTTTCTGTTATTTTAATGTACAAAAAAATGGCTTTTCTTTCAAAAACAAATACATTCCTAAGTGACCCCAAACTTTTGAAGGGTAGTGTATACAAAATATATAATTGAGTCACCACTGGAACCAGAGCTTGCGCACATCAGTCATCCCTGTCCACTGAGCCTCACGCTCACCATTTCCCCTAGAGGCCATTTTCTAAGTAATTTCCTGACGTCTTGGCTACCTGGACAGACGTCGTATTTCTCCTTGGATCTGGAGCGACCTGGCTGTCCTGAGAGTTAAGCCAATCACAGGCTGCTGTCATTGGCCCACACGCTGAAGTGACTGAGGCTGTGTGTGTATGTGTGTGTGTTCCTTGCTTTCATGGGTAAGCTTTTTCACAGTAATTCTGTTTGAGTGGCGGATATCAGAGAGAGCGCCTGTCCTACACTACCTGCTGGACAGCAAATTTGCTCGCTGTCATTGTCAAAGGGGCAGGGGGCGACTCTCTCTCTCTCACACACACACACACACACACTGACAAAGACATCCACAAACACACAGTTAATTAAAGACCATGGGAATCAGTGCCAATTTAATTGGCTTTCTCAAAAACACCCCCCTCTCTTGTTAACAGTTTCTCGTCTCTCTTTTCTTTTTCTCTTTCTCCCTCTCTCCCTTTCTCTTTCAGCTGAACAGAGGCGACAAGTCGCCCCAACAGATCAGGATGACTCACCTCTCTCCTTTACAGGCCACAGGTGTCCAATTGTAGACCCCCCCCCCCCACACACACACACACACATACACACACACACACTGAATGCATTGTATACCAGGCATTACTCTAGTTCACACAAAACAGGGATGGCCAACTTGGACAATTTTACACATTTTGCTATAGGGTGTAAAGAAATGCCGTTTTTTGAGCTAATTTCCTGGAATTCTACACATGTTGCCATGTTAACATGATATCTGAGTGTCAGCATGATTTCTACAAGTTTAGATAGCTGGCTAGACTAACTAACGTTTGAATGACACCGAGGGGCAACGTATTTATAGCTAATGCCGGTTTGCCTGAGGCTGATGCTGTGCAAGTGTTTGTGCACATGCACATGCATTTACACATACACACCCCAAACTACCAAGATGGCGTAGCAGTCAGACGTCTTTGTTCTCATCTTGTCCCATGTCCTGTGTATATATCTTTTATATATTTTTTCTTCTCCTATCTTTTTAAAAATATTTTTCCTAAACCTCAACTTCAATATATCTCCTGCATCCCGCCTCACCCAATGTGGATCTGCTATTTTCTACAGTATTTTTATTTTCCTTCGAACCAGAATCCCCCATCAGAAGCTAGCCAGCTAACTAGCTACTAGCTAGTAGTCAGCTAACCACTGCTAGCGGTCATCAGCTAACCTCTAGCTTTGAAATCTCTCGCCAGTTTGCACAACGCGATTCAAACCAGAGCATACCAGACTTACGTCTCTGACCCGAAGCAAGCACCAATTAGCCTGGAGCTAGCCTATGCTAGGCCCATCTCCCGGCTAGCTGAAGAGGTCCATCAGCCATTCCTTGGGCTACAACACTTATTTTGCCAATTGGCCTGGACCCCTTTACTACACGATGCCCTGCTAATCCATCACGACTGGACTACCGACGTAATCTGCCCGAGGGTTATTTTTGCCTCAGGCCCCTCCGTCGCGACCTCCCCTGAATACCCATCTGCTAGCCTGCAACAGACCCCTCCATCACGACCTCCCCTGAATACCCATCTGCTAGCCTGCTAGCAGCTGCCCGCTAGCTGTCTAGAGCATATCGGACATATCTGCCAATATCTTGGGCCACTATACCTATTTTGCCAATTGGACTGGGCACCTTTGCTTCACAGCTGGTCTGCAGAAGGAACCGCACGAGGAGGCTACAACAGACTTCTTCCGTCGCGACGTACCTCTAAGGCCCTTCTGCTAGCTTGCTAGCTCTGGGCCGATAGCTGTCTGAATCGCCGTGTCTCCTGCCAGCTTAACCTCTCACTGGAACCCTATGACCACTCTGCTAAGCACGCCTCTCCCTAATGTCAATTTGCCTTGTCCATTGCTGTTCTGGTTAGTGATTATTGTCTTATTTCACTGTAGAGCCTCTAGCCCTGCTCAATATGCCTTAGCTAACCATTCAGTTCCACCTCCCGCACATGCGGTGACAACACCTCGTTAAATGATGTTTCTAGAGACAATATCTCTCTCATCATCAATCTATGCCTAGGTTTACCTCCGCTATATTCACATTCTACCATTCCTTTGTCTGTACATTATGCCTTGAGTCTATTATATCGCGCCCAGAAAACTGCTCCTTCTACTCTCTGTTCCGAACGTACTAGACGACCAGTTCTTATAGCCTTTAGCCGTACCCTTATCCTACTCCTCCTCTGTTCCTATGGTGATGTAGAGCTTAATCCAGGCCCAGCAGTGCCTAGCTCCACTCCAATTCCCCAGGCGCTCTAATTTGTTGACTTCTGTAACCGTAAAAGCCTTGGTTTCATGCATGTTAACGTTAGAAGCCTCCTCCCCAAGTTTGTTTTATTCACTGCCTTAGCACACTCTGCCAACCCGGATTTCCTAGCCGTGTCTGAATCCTGGCTTAGGAAAACCAACAAAAACCTTGACATTTTCATCCCTAACTTTATAATTTTCCGCCAAGATAGAACTGCCAAAGGGGGCGGAGTTGCAATCTACCTTCAGAGATAGCCTGCAGAGTTATGTCATACTATCCAGGTCTGTGCCCAAACAATTCGAGCTTCTACTTCTAAAAATCCACCTTTTCAGAAGCAAGTCTCTCACCGTTGCCGCTTGCTATAGACCACCCTCTGCACCCAGCTGTGCCCTGGACACCATATGTGAATTGATTGCCCCCATCTATCTTCAGAGCTTGTGCTGCTAGGTGACCTAAACTGGGGCATGCTTAACACCCCGGCCTTCCTACAATCTAATCTTGATGCCCTCAATCTCACACAAATTATCAATGAACCTACCAGGTACAACCCCAAATCCGTAAACACGGGCACCCACATAGATATCATCCTAACCAACTTGCCTTCCAAACACACCTCTGCTGTCTTCAACCAAGATCTCAGCGATCACTGCCTCATTTCCTTCATCCGCAATGGGTCTGTGGTCAAACGACCACCCCTCATCACTGTCAAATGCTCCCTAAAACACTTTAGCGAGCAGGCCTATCTAATCGACCTGGCCCGGGTATCCTGGAAGTATATTGACCTCATCCCATCAGTAGAGGATGCCTGATTATTTTTTAAAAGTGCCTTCCTCACCATCTTAAATAAGCATACCCCATTCAGAAAATGTAGAACCAGGAACAGATATAGCCCTTGGTTCACTCCAGACCTGACTGCCCTTGACCGGCACAAAAACATCTTGTGACGTATTGCATTAGCATCAAAAAGCCCCCGTGATATGCAACTTTTCAGGGAAGTTATGAACCAATATACACAGTCAGTTAGGAAAGCTAAGGCTAGCTTTTTCAAACAGAAATTTGCATCCTGTAGCACAAACTCAAAAAAGGTCTGGAACTGTAAAGTCCATGGAGAATAAGAGCACCTACTCCCAGCTGCCCACTGCATTGAGGCTAGGAAACACTGTCACCAACGATAAATCCACGATAACTGAGAATTTCAATGAGCATATTTCTACGGCTGGCCATGCTTTCCAACTGGCTACCCCTGCCCAACTGCCCTGCACCCCCCACAGCAACTCACCCAAGACTCCTCTATTTCTCCTTCACCCAAATCCAGATTCCTGATGTTCTGAAAGAGCTACAAAATCTGGACCCCTACAAATCAGCCTGGCTAGACAATCTGGATCCTCTCTTTCTAAAATTACCTGCCAAAATTGTTGCAACCCCTATTACTAGCCTGTTCAACCGCTCTTTCGTATCATCTGACATCCCCAAAGATTGCAAAGCTGCCACGGTCATCCCCATCTTCAAAGGGGGAGACACTCTATACCCAAACCGCTACAGACCTATATCCATCCTTCCCTGCCTTTCTAAGGTCTTCGAAAGCCAAGTTAACAACTAGATCACGGACCATTTTGAATCCCACCGCACCTTCTCCACTATGCAATATGGTTTCAGAGCTGGTCATGGGTGCACCTGAGCCACGCTCAAGGTCCTAAACAATATCATAACTGCCAACGATAAGAGAAAATACTCTGGAGCCGTATTCATCGACCTGGCCAAGGCTTTCGACTCTGTCAATCACCACATTCTTATCGGCAGATTCAAAAGCCTTGGTTTCTCAAATGACTGCCTCGCCTGGTTCACCAACTACTTCTCTGATAGAGTTCAGTGTGTCAAATCAGAGGGCCTGTGGTCCGGACACACTCCACTGTTTAATTACTATATCGTAATTACCTCGCCACTATGACCTATCTTATTGCTACCGGGTTAAATGAAGGTGACATAATTAATAAATAAAAAACACTCATTCAAATAAACGCATACAAGAAAACACACATACATGTCATAGTGCCAGACATGCACACAAACATATACAGTTGCCATTGCTGTTTTGATATTAGTTGTCCTTGATGTCCTTTGATTTTTAGTTGTATATTTTGTCATTTTTTATGTTATTATTATAATTTTTTTGCAGTGTTGTTTGCTGTTTTCTTCTGTCTTTTTCTTTTTTGTTTTTAATTCATTTTCTTGGTTGTTGGAGCATTGGGGGGGTTCTTGGGGGTTATTATTTTTTCTTCATGGGGGACTGTGGGAGGGGTTCCGAATGGTTGAGGGACAGCTATTGGGGAACTTTGGGGGGATCTTAAAGGGTTCGTGTTCACGTTTTTTGACCTGGTGGGAGATCTGTCAACGTGCCCTTGAGCAGGGCATTGACCCTGGATGCTAATGTGTGCCGTTCTGAATGGGAGTCTGTTGGATGACTGGTGTGGTGTAGTTGTTGAGCGGCTTCACTGCAGGTATATTGCATGTTTCGGACATTGAATAAAAATAACTTTTTAAAAAAACGTACTGATCTAAAAAATGTTAGCCAACATGGGCTCATTGAGTGACTGCCAGTGACTGACGTAAGAAAACTGCTGATGCACAGCCACGTTTGTAAATTCCACCTTGTGTATTCTACTATTCTAACTCACAACAGTAAATTAAGACCCCGACTGAGTTCCATTTATTTTAAATATATTACCTGCGGGCCACCAGTTGCTCAACCCTGAAAAAAACATCCGGATTCACTTTACTGAATGGGATTACATTAGTGGTAAGCACGTACATGGTGTCAAGCAGATGGTAAAGCTGTGCGACAACTATTAACACTGACGAGCAAAACCAAAGGAATTTGGTTTGGGAGGGAAAAATGACACATCTACTGAAAACAGAGTAAAAACAGAAAAAGAAAGCAGTCATTATATATCCATTTCTAACACAAACACCTTTGTAGTTGAATTTTATTTTTATTTTTTTACTAAAACAAGGTCAAAGTCAATGGGAGAGATGTTTGTAGTGGTTTGTGGAGGTATTGCAGGAAACGGACAGAATACGGGGTCGTGATGTCACCTTCCTAAGGAGTGTGTAGAGGCTTCATACAGACAATCAATATGGTGAAGTCTTTAGGAGACAGACATCATGCTAGGATTATAGGGACAATGGGGAACACTGGTGTACACTAAATAAAGAAGTATACACTTATGGACATGCACTGATAAGCGTTTACTAAGACGCACCCACTTAAAGGCATCAAGTCTCCTTTAACACTGCAAAAACAATGAACCTGAGAGTGGAGAGGGGGAGAGAGAGATACACAAAGAGAGAGGGGAAAGAGAGACAAAGAGAGAGGGGTAGAAAGAGACACACAGAGAGGGGGAGAGAGACAGAGACACAAAGAGAGAGGGGGAGAGAGACACAAATAAAGAAAGAGAGAGCATGAGAGACACAAAGACAACTATGGAGAGAGAGAGACAAAGAGAGATGGGGAGAAAGAGACAAAGAGAGCGAGAGAGGGAGAGACAAACATAGAGAGAGTGGGATAGAGAGATACACAAAGACAGAGGGGGAGAGAGAGATACACAAAGTTAGAGGGGGAGAGAGACACACAAAGAGAGAGAAGGAAAGAGAGAGAAAGAGAGAGCATGAGAGACACAGAGAGATAGGGGGAGAGACACAAAGACAAACGTTGAGAGAGAGAGACACAAAGAGAGAGGGGGAGAGAGATACACGAGAGAGAGAGGGAAAGGGAGAGACAATTTTAGAGGGGGAGAGAGAGACACAGATATGGGGAGAGAGAGACAGAGAGAGGGGGAGAGAGAGACACAAATGAGAGATGGGAGAGAGAGACAGAGAGAGATGGGGAGAGAAAGAGACACAAAAAGAGAAAGGTGGAGAGAGAGACAAAGAGAGGGGGGAGACAGAGAGGGAAAGAGAGACAAATAGAGAGGGGGAGAGAGAAAAACAAAGAGAGAGGAGGAGCGTGAGAGACACAAAGAGAGATGGGGAGAGAGACAGAAAGAGAGCGAGGAGAAATAGAGACAAAGAAACAGGGGGAGAGAGAGACTCACAAAGATAGAATGGGAGAGAGAGACACAAAGAGAGACGGGGAGAAAGAGACACAGAGAGAGGGTGAGAGAGACAGATAGAGGTGGAGAGAGAGACACAAAGAGAGAGAAGGAAAGAGAGAGAAAGAGAGAGCATGAGAGACACAGAGAGAGACAAAGAGAGGGGGATAGAAAGAGAGACAAAGGGAGAGGAGAGTGAGAGACACAGAGATAGGGGAAGAGAGAGAGACACAAAGAGAGAGGAGAGAGAGAGAAAGAGAGAGGGCGAGAGAGAGAAAGAGAGAGGGCGAGAGAGAGAAAGAGAGAGGGCGAGAGAGACAGAGAGAGGGGTAGAGAGAGAGACACAGAGATAGGGGAAGAGAGAGAGGCAAAAAGAGAGAGAAGGAGAGAGAGAGAAAGAGAGAGGGCGAGAGAGACACAGAGAGAGGGGGAGAGAGAGAGACAAAGAGAGAGGGGTAGAGAGAGACACAAAGAGAGAGGCAGAGAGAGACACATTAGAGAGAATGGGAGAGAGAGACACAGAGAGGCAGAGGGAGAGAGACACACAAAGAGAGACGGGAGAGAGACAGGGAAACATGAGGAGAGAGGGAGAGAAAGAGAGGCAAAGAGAGAGGGAGAGAAAGAGAAACATAGAGGGGGAGAGAGATACACACAAAAAAAGAGGGGGAGAGAGAGACACAAAGAGAGACAGATTGAGAAAGAGACAATGATAGAGGGCTAGAGAGAAACAAAGAGAGTTTGGTAGAAGGAGAGACAAAGAGAGAGTTTGAGAGAGAGAGAGACAAAGACAGAGGGGGAGACAGACAGAGACACAAAGAGAGAGAGGAATGGAGACACAAATACAAAAGTGAATAGAAAGATACAATGGCAAACGTGGAGAGAGACACAAGAGAGAGGGAGACCGAGAGACAACGATAGAGGGGGAGAGAGAGACACAAAGAGAGACAGGTTGAGAGAGACAAAGATAGAGGGTAGAGAGAAACACAAAGAGAGTTTGGTAGAAGAGAGACAAAGAGAGAAGGGGAGAGAGACAAATAGAGAGTGTGAGAGAGAAACAAGGAGGGGGAGAGAGAAAGGGAGAGACAGATGTATATGTGTAATGTTTACTGTTAATTTTTATTGTTTATTTCACTTTATATATTCACTTTATATATTATCTACCTCACTTGCTTTGGCAATGTTAACACATGTTTCCCATGCCAATAAAGCCCTTGAATTGAATTGAATTGATGCATGGAGAAAGGAGAGACAGAGAGAGACACAACAGGAGAATACGAGACAGACAGAGACAAAAATAGAGAGCGTGTCATGTTCCTCTTTGGGTAATTGTGAATGAATTACAGTCTCTCTCCAACATTTAGACACTAGATTACAGCCATTACAGGCATTACAGGTTCAGGTTCATACACACAACAAACTTCCTCTACTCATCATCATTCCTCTGAACAGTGGAAGAAAATAGCACACTTAATGAGAATCTCTCTCTCTCTGTCTCTCTCTCTCTCTGTCTCTCTCCCTCTCTCTCTCTCTCTCTCTCTCTCTCTCTCTCTCTGTCTCTCTCTCTGTCTCTCTCTCTCTGTCTCTCTCTCTGTCTCTCTCTCTCTCTCTCTATGTCTCTCTCTCTCTCTCAATCTCTCTCTGTCTCGCTCTCTCTGTCTCGCTCTCTCTGTCTCACTCTCTCTCTCTCTCTGTCTCATTCTCTCTCTCTCTGTCTCTCTCTCTGTCTCTCTCTCCAGCTTTCTCTCTCTCTCTCTCTCTGTCTTTCTCTCTCTCTCTCTCCTGCAGTACATACTGGGATTTTGAGTGTTTGGTGTGGAGGGCTCTGTCCTACATAACTTTCTTGATTCTGTCTTTGGTCTTTGGTCTTTGGTATTTTCTTTCAATTGTATTTTCTATGGTGGAGGGTTAATGCACTATTTGTTTTAGCTGTATTCACAGGTTCTTTCAAAGTTTAGGGTGGAAGAGGACAGAGTTAGTTTCCTGGGGTTTGGAAGGTGTTGTGTGCGCAATGGCTTCGGTGAACAGGTAGGAGCTGAATTTATACATTCCGCTTCTTGAATAAACAAAGCTGTGGTTTTGTTAATGAAAAGAGCAAATTTGGTAGGTAGGCTAAATGCTTGTAGAATATCTGTAAGGGGTGTGTTGGTGCCAATTTCGCCTCTTTCTACCCCTTCGACAAGGGTGGTAGTTACAAATTTGCCTCCATTTATTACGGATGATCAAATCAGGAAAAAGCTTAGTTGTTTTGGTAAGTTTGCCAGAGGTTTTTGTGTACTGTCAGCAGGTTTTCAGGCAGATGCCATTAAGCATGTTGTTTTTCTCCAGAGGCAAGTGTTTATGTTTCTGAGTAGCAATGAGCAACAGCTAAATGCGCATTTTAAAGTGAGGCATGTTGAGGGGCTCTACACATGGTTTGCCAGCACAGATAGTCTACAGTGTTTTTAGTGTGGGGATTTGGGGATAAGAGCTTTGTGTGCCCACATAAAGGCCATAGACAAGGTGAGGGTACAAGCGCCAGTGGGGGAAATCGAAGTCAACGTGCAAGGGGCAATGAGATGCAGACAGCAGAGGCTGGGCCTAGTCATGCCAGGGATGGTTGTGTAGATGAGGCAAGGCCTAGTCATGCAAGAGATGGTGGTGTAGATGAAGCTGGGCCTAGTCAGGCTAGAGATGGTGGTGTAGATGAGGCTGGGTCTAGTCAGGATATGGATGGTGGGGTAGATGAGGCTGGGTCTAGTGATGCTATAGATGGTGGTGTAGCTGAGGCTGGGTCTAGCCAGGCTAGAGATGGTGGGGTAGCTGAGGCTGGGTCTAGTCAGGCTATGTATATTGGGGTAGCTGAGGCTGGGTCTAGTCAGGCCATGTATATTGGGATAGCTGAGGCTGGGTCTATTCAGGCTATGTGTATTGGGGTAGCTGAGGCTGGGTCTAGTCAGGCTAAAGATGCTGGGGTAGCTGAGGCTGAGTGTAAGCGGTGCGTAACTGGTGGCAGAGAAGTCAGACGCAGGAGAGCAGAACTGGGTAATAACCAGAGCAGTTTAACTTCTTAAGGTATAGGGGGCAGCATTTTCACTTTTGGATAAATAGCGTGCCCAATTTCAACTTCCTGCTACTCATGCCAAGAATATAAGATATGCATATTATTAGTGGATTTGGATAGAAAACACTCTGACGTTTCTAAAACTGTTTGAATCATGTCTGTGAGTATAACAGAACTTATGTAGCAGGCAAAACCCAGAGGACTAACCGTTCAGATTTTTTTTAAATGTCTCTGTCTCTTCAGTGAGTTCTCATTTGGAAACAATATTTCTTAGGCACTTGTTTTCAGTTCCTCCCGCTTCCACTGGATGTCACCAGTCTTTGGAATTTGGTTGAGGTTATTCCTTTGTGCAATGAAGAAGTACGGCCATCTAGGAAATGGGTAACACTGTTGAGAGTTGCGCAAGACTTGAAAAGTAGCGTTAGTTTTCTCTCGTCCTCTATTGAAAACAGATTGACCCGTCTTCAATTTGATCGATTATTAACATTTAAAAATACCTAAAGTTGTATTACAAAAGTAGTTAGAAATGTTTTGGCAAAGTTTACAGGCAACGTTTGAGATATTTTTTTCTGGATCAAACGCGCGAAATTTTGGATATATATGGACGGAATTAATCGAACAAAGGGACCAATTGTGATGTTTATGGGACATATTGGAGTGCCAACAAAAGAAGCTCGTCAAAGGTAAGACATGTTTTATATTTTATTCTGCGCTTTGTGTAGCGCCTGCAGGGTTGAAATATGCTACTCTCTTTGTTTACTGTTGTGCTATCATCAGATAATAGCTTATTATGCTTTCGCCGAAAAGCCTTTTAAAAATATGACATGTTGGCTGGATTCACAACAAGTGTAGCTTTAATTTAGTATCTTACATGTGTGATTTAACGAAAGTTAGATTTTTATATAATTTTATTTGAATTTGCCGCGCTGCATTTTCCCTGGCTTTTGGCCAAGTGGGACGCAAGCGCCCCCTATACCATAAGAAGTTAATATACAAAACCACCGGCATCCAGAAGAACAACGTATGGGTACATAACCCGTCGCGCACCAGACAACAATTTGCACAAGCACTTACAACAAACAATTCCTCACAAAGACATAGGGGGAACAGAAGGTTAGATAGACAACACGTAATGAGGGAATGAAAACCAGGTGTGTGGGAAAACAAAGCAAAACAAATGGAAAATGAAAAATGGATCGGCGATGGCTAGAAGACCGGTTATGTCGACCGCCGAACACCGCCCGAGCAAGGAGAAGAACCGACTTCGGTAGAAGTCGTGACAGTACTCCCCCCTTGACGCGCGGCTCCAGCAGCGCACTGACACTGGCCTCGGGGACGACCAGGAGGGCGAGGTGCAGGGAGATCCGGACGGAGAAGGTAGAACTCCCGCAGCATTGAAGGGTCCAACACGTCCTCCACTGGAAAACAGCATCTATCCTCCGGACCATACCCCTCCCAGTCCACGAAGTACTGAAGGCCCCTCGCCCGACGCCTCAAATAGATTGTGGAGCGAACGGAGAACGCCGGGTCCCCCTCAATGTCCAGAGGGGGCGGAGGAACCTCCTTTACCTCAGAGTCCTGGAGTGGGCCAGCCACCACCAGCCTGAGGAGAGACACATGGAACGAGGGGTTGATACGGTAATCGGGGGGGAAGCTGTAACTTGTAACTCACCTCGTTCAGTCTCCTCAGGACTTTAAATGGCCCCACAAACCGTGGAACCAGCTTCCAGCAGGGCAGGCGGAGGGGCAGGTTTTGGGTCGAGAGCCAGACCCGGTCCCCCAATGCGAATGTGTCGGTCTGCGCCGAAACATAAACCCTCACGTCCTTAGCCAAAGTGGGCCACCAGTACTTCCCACTCAGACAGCGCACCGTCCGACCGATGCCTGGATGACCAGAGGAGTTTTTTTTCAACTTTTTATGTCGACTATTTGGGTAGGATCATTCAATATAAATGGCGCCAGATATGTGGGAAAGTGTTGGGTGAATATGTAAAACAAACAAAAAATACAGGTGTTGTTTCTGCAGGAGACGCATAGTGATGTGTTGAATGAAGTCGATTGGGGGCTCCGGTGGAAAGGGGCAAGTGTGTTGAGCCATGGGACAAATTTTAGTGCAGGGGTGGAAGTTCTTCTTGTACCGGGTCTGTCTGTAAAAATGTGTTCCTCAATGGAGGTGTGTAGGGGTAGGCTGCTTGTTGTAAAAGCAGAAATTAACAATGTGGGTTTATAAATGTGTATGCGAAAAACACAGGGAGAGAGAGGGGGGGTTCTATTTAGGTGTCTTAGACAGGAACTCCCACAGGTAGCGCTTAAGGAGACACTTCCGTCATCATGAAGTGCTTTGAGAGTCAAGGACCATATCACCTCCACCCTGCCTCACACCCTAGACCCACTCCAGTTTGCTTACCGCCCCAATAGGTCCACAGACGACACAATCGCAATCACAATACACACTGCCCTAACCCGTCTGGACAAGAGGAAGACCTATGTAAGAATGCTGTTCATTAATTACAGCTCAGCATTTAACACCATAGTACCCTCCAAACTCATCGTTAAGCTTGAGACCCTGGGTCTCGACTCCGCTCTGTGCAACTGGGTCCTGGACTTCCTGACGGGCCGCCCTCAGGTGGTGAGGGTAGGTCAAAATCTCCACGGCACTGATCCTCAACACTGGGGCCCAACAAGGGTGCGTTCTCAACCCTCTCCTGTACTCCCTGTTCACCCATGACTGCGTGGCCATGCACGCCTCCAACTCAATCATCAAGTTTGAAGACGACACTACAGACAGCGTGGTGAACAAGGCACAGCAGCGCCTCTTCAACCTCAGGAAGCTGAATAAATTTGGCTTGTCTCCAAAAACACTCACAAACTGTTACAGATGCACAATCGAGAGCATCCTGTTGGGCTATATCACCGCCTGGTACAGCAACTGCTCCGCCCACAACTGTAAGGCTCTCTCACCGGGGGCAAACTACCTTTCCTCCAGGACACCAACACCACCCGATGTGAAAGGAAGGCCAACAAGATAATCAAGGACAACAACCACCCGAGCCACTGCCTGTTCACCCCGCTATCATCCAGAAGGCAAGGTCAGTACAGGTGCATCAAAGCGGGGACCGAGAGACTGAGAAACAGCTTCTATCTCAAGGCCATCAGATTGTTAAACAGCCATCACTAACATTGAGTGGCTGCTGCCAACCTACTGACTCAACTCTAGCCACTTTAATAATGGAAAAATGTATGTAATAAATGTATCACTAGCCACTTTAACCTCTCTAGGGTATGTGGGACGCCTGGCCAACATCCAGTGAGATTTTAGAGCAACAAATTCAATTACAGAAATACTCATAATAAGAATTCAGAAAAATACAACTAATTTACATAGGTTTAAAGATGAACTTCTTGTGAATCCAACCATTGTGTCAGATTTCAAAAGTGCTTTACGGTGAAAGCATACCTTACGATTATTCGAGAACATCACCCAGCAGACAAATCTTTACGAACAGTAACCAGCAGTAACCAAGTAGAAGAGTTACACAAAATTAATCACTTACCTTTGATAATCTTCGTATGGTTGCACTCAGAATACATACATTTATTTAATAAATGTTCCTTTTGTTCGATAAAGTCTATCTTTATATCCAAAAACATCTGTTTTGTTCACTTGTTTTCTTCAGTAATCCACAGGCTCAAAAGCAGTCACAACAGGCAGACATAAAATCCTAATTGTATCCGTAAAGTTTATAGAAACATGTCAAACGATGTTTATATTCTTTCCTCAGGTTGTTTTTAGCCTAAATAATCAATAATATTTCAACCGGACAATAACGTTGTCAATATAAAAGGTAAACAAGAAAGGCACTCTCTCGGTCGTGCTTATGAAAACACTCTATGACACGGCAGGGTCCACTCATTCAGACTGCTCTTACTCCCTCATTTTTTCAGAATACAAGCCTGAAACAATTTCTAAAAGACTGTTGATCTAGTGGAAGGCATAGGAAATGCAATTTGAGTCCTATGTCAGTGGATACTGTAATGGCATTGAATAGAAAACTACAACAACAAAAAATACTACTTATTTTATATAATGAAGTATAATGTTTACATTTATATAATGTATATAACATTTATATAATGTTCACATACTCTACATTACTCATCTCTTATGTATATACTGTACTCTATACCATCTACTGCATCTTGCCTATGCCGTTTGGCCATCACTCATTCATATATTTTTATGTACATATTCTTATTAATTCCTTTACACGTATGTATAAGGTAGTTGTTGTGAAATTGTTAGGTTAGATTAGTTGTTAGATATTACTGCAGATGATGTTCCTGTGATGGTCAGGATATGCAGGCACTAGAGACCGGTCTGATGGTGTACGTGTGAGCTTCATCAGCTAAGGTAAACTGGGGCAAGAGCAAAGCTTTGTTATGAGGGGCATGGGGGGATAGGGCCCCTCCTCTGCTTCCAGGGGGTTTGCAGTGGGGTTGTGAAGGACTTAAAGTGTTGGGGGTGTACCTGGGCTCAGAGAGGTTGGTCAGCAAGAACTGGGAGGGGCTGTCACAGGCAGTGGTGTCAAGACTGGCCAGGTGGAGGTGGCTCCTGTCCCAGGTGTCATATAGAGGGAGAGTGCTGATAATCAACAACCTGGTGGCATCTTCCCTGTGGCATAAACTGTCTGTCCTCATCGCCCCCCGCCGGTCTGCTCGTAGACCTGCAATGCAAGCTGGTGGACTTCTTCTGGCCAGGCCATCACTGGCTAATGGCGGCAGTGTTGTACATGACCGTTAACGTAGGAGAACAGGGCCTGGTGGAACTGGAGAACAGGGTGGCTGCTTTCCGACTAAAGGCGGCACAGAGACTGCTGTACCATACTGATGTCGGCTGGAGTGAACCTGTATGCGCACTGCTGAGGAGAGCTGGCAGATTAGTGTTGGACCGGCAGCTGTTCCTCATGAAGCTGGAGAGGCTGAGTCCAGCAGGTCTCTCTGATTTTTACTCTGCAGTGCTGAGGACCCGGCAGCTGTTCCTCATGAAGCTGGAGAGGCTGAGTACAACAGGTCTCTCTAATTTTTACTCTGCAGTGCTGAGGACCTGGCAGCTGTTCCCCATGAGGCTGGAGAGGCTGAGTACAACAGGTCTCTCTGATTTTTACTCTGCAGTGCTGAGGGCCTGGCAGCTGTTCCCCATGAGGCTGGAGAGGCTGAGTACAACAGGTCTCTCTGATTTTTACTCTGCAGTGCTGAGGGCCTGGCAGCTGTGGGGCGGAGAGTATGGTGGTTTTTAGATGGAGGGGCTTTATAAACCCCCAGTACCAAAGAGGTCAGGGGACCTCCAGTGGGGGGTTCTTCATGGAACCCTGGCCACTAACAGCTGGTTGGTACGGGTTGAACCGGGAATCGGGCAGGGGTGTCCTTTCTGTGTTATGAAAGAAACTGTGATTCATGTGTTTTCTGTGTGCTCCAGGTTAACGCCATTAATGTCTCTGTTGGAATGTTTGTGTGAGAAGATGGGGGTGGAGTTTACTGTTGGGATGTTTGTGTGAGAAGCTGGGGGTGGAGTTTACTGTTGGGATGTTTGTGTGAGAAGCTGGGGGTGGAGTTTACTGTTGGGATGTTTGTGTGAGAAGCTGGGGGTGGAGTTTACTGTTGGGATTTTTGTGTGAGAAGCTGGGGGTGGAGTTTACTGTTGGGATGTTTGTGTGAGAAGCTGGGGGTGGAGTTTACTGTTGGGATGTTTATAACGGGGTACAGGTATTCAAATAAAGAGATGGCCAAATGTGTTTTGTTGAATTGTCTGTTTGCTCAGGCGAAGTTGGCTATTTGGCTAACAAGGAGGAACAGGGTCAAAGATGGAGGGATAACAGACCCTTTACTGAAATGTAATGGGATGGTCTGTGTGCGCCTTAGGGTTGAATTTGAGTTCTATAGAATGATAAAAGTGGTGATGTTTCAGGAGATATGGTGTGTTGGGGGGGCTGTCTGAATAGCTGGGGAAGATGGTTGCAGAAGTGGTAATGTTTTTTGGTTATTGTGATGTGTGGGGTTGTTTTGTATCGTGTGGTAGAGGGAAAGGTTTGTATGGTACGTATGCAGTACAAGATATATTTTGGTGTTTTATTTTAAGGGGGGGTGGTGAGTTTTTAATGAAATGAGAATGTTTCATTAAAGAAAGACAAAAAGACAAAAGTCTCTCTCTCTCTCAAATTCAAATGTATATTCAAGCTGCTTTAAATGAAAAACATTGTGTCAATATTGCCAAAGCAACAATGTATACAATATACATTGTAATAAAATTATAAACAATTACAAATAATAATATAAAATGGTAGTAAATAATAATATGAAGAAGAAATGTAATATATATAAAAAGCTAAACATGAAACATGAAACTAAAACTAACCTATAACTAAATAACTGTCATCTTCACCATTACATCAGTACTACAACTACCATCATCATTACTTCTACTACTACCACCACCACCATCATTAAACTGCTATCATTACCATCACCCCTACTACCCATACAACTACTATTCGGAATGATAATCACAACAACAATAATAATAGTAATAACAATGGAAATAACAAAAATACTACTAATAAGTAAGTTACTGTTTATTATTCAGTGTCTCTCAGGCTGTGCCAGGCAAATACATATTTGTCTGCAAGAGGAGCCATTGCGCCTTTGCCCATCAGTATTTTTAGTTTTTCATCTAGGTTTAATAAGTAAACATTTGGAATCAATGTAGTAATTTCTGTGAATAATGAATCTATTGGTAAAGAATATTTCTCATGGTGAAGGACAAAGTACATCTCTGTTTCTACCTCCCCTGTTGTGCAGTGACCACATGCGCTCCTCTTTGGGTAGCCATGTATTTTATGTCTGCCGGTGTCTATTGCCAATAGGTGGTCACGAAGCCAATTCACATTCTCTGTTTAAGGTCAGATAGCAATTTAGTCGGCTTTGGGATTTTCTTTTGTTTTTCCAATGTTGTAAATATGAGTCCTTTGATTGGTTCATGATTTTGTTTGTTGAAATTCTTTCTTTTGAAGCAGTGCTGGTGTCAGCTTGGCCCGTGAGGTCCAACACCAGCTGACTGAGAGGGCGCTCGTTTCTGGGCTCAGCTCTTGGGTTTGAAGTGCTTAAAATTTCAGACTTGAATTTGGACTTCAATTTAGATGTAGCCAACATTTTTATGATCTTTTCTGTGTTTTCATACCACTGGAAAAAGGCCCAGTTCTGCCCTACATGCATTAGTTGATGTATTTCTCTCAATTTTACAACAGAATTATGCATGTAGGGCTTTAATTGGATGTTTGTCCGACATTTTAAAGTCCAGTTTATTGAGTGATGCCCAAACCTCACTTCAGTAAAGAGCTATTGGTAGGATTACACTGTCAAATATTTTGGTCCAAATTCTAACTGGGATGTTGATTTGGAATAATTACATTTTTATTGCATACAACTCTCTGCGGGCTTTTTCTTTGAGTGCATTCACTGCCATATTAAAGTTTCCCGGTGCAGATATGGTCAGACCAAGGTTTGAGCAATTTTTACTGTTTTCAATGATGGTGTTGTGAATTTATATTTGTGTTTCTGACATCTGTTTTTTTTGGAACATCATGATTTTCTTTTCTTTTATTATATTTGCTGCCAGGGCCCGAATATGGCAAAATTGCTCTAGAATGTTAAGGTTCTGTTGAAGACCTTCTTTGGTTGGTGATGGAAGTACCAAATCATCAGCATATAGCAGGTATTTTACTTCTGTGTCAAATAGTGTGAGTCCTGGGTCTGCTAATTGATTGATATAAATGTTGAAAAGATTTGGACTCAAACTGCAGGCTTGTCTCACACCTCGGTGTTGTGAAGGTAATTATGTTCTTTGGTTTTAGATTTATATTGCACACTTGTTTTCTGTGTACATACATTTTAATAGGTCATACACCTTACCACCAAGCCCATCTCCCCCCTCTCTCTCTCTCTCGCTCTCTCTCTCTCTCTTTCTCTATACTGTATATACCTGTATATCTCTCTCCCTCTCTCTCACTCCCTCTCTTTCACACACTCATACTCTCTCTCTCCCTCTCTTTCACACACTCATACTCTCTCTTTATCTCTCTCCCTCTCTCTCCCTCTGTTTCACTCCCTCCCTCCCTCCCTCCCTCCCTCCCTCCCTCCCTCCCTCCCTCCCTCCCTCCCTCCCTCCCTCCCTCCCTCCCTCCCTTCCTTCCTTCCTTCCTTCCTTCCTTCCTTCCTTCCTTCCTTCCTTCCTTCCTTCCCTCCCTCCCTCCCTCCCTCCCTCCCTCCCTCCCTCCCTCCCTCACTCCCTCCACCTGCTGTTGAGAATGTCACAGTTGTGGCGTCTATGCACTTCTACGTAGACAAGCATTAGTAGTGGAATGGCCTTACAGAAGATCTCAGTGACTTTCAACGTGGCACTTCAACGTGACTTTCAACGTGGCTTCATCACAGGATGCCACCTTTGCAGCAAGTCAGTTTGTCAAATTTATACTCTGTTAGAGCTGCCTCGGTCAACTGTAAGTGCTGTTATTGTGAAGTGGAAAGGTTTAAGGGCAACAACGGCTCAGCCGCGAAGTGGTAGGCCACGCAAGTTCACAGAACTAGACTGCCGAGTTTGTCGTCTGTCCTTTGTTGCAACGCTCACAACCGAGTTCCAAACTGCCTCTGGATGCAACGTCAGCACAATAACTGTTCCTCGAGAGCTTCATGAAATGGGTTTTCATGGCTGAGCAACCACACACAAGCCTAATGCCAAGTGTCGGCTGGAGTGGTGTTAAGCTCACCACCATTGAACTCTGGAGCAGTGGAAATGTGTTCTCTGGAATGATGAATCACTCTTCACCATCTGGCAGTGAGATGGACAAACCTGGGTTTGGCGGATGACAGGAGAACGCTACCTGCCCCAATACATTGTGCCAACTGGAAAGTTTGGTGGAGGATGAATAAGGATGAATGGGGCTGAAATCTTCACGCTTCAATATACAATGACATTCTAGATGATTCTGTGCATCCAACTTTCTGGCAACAGTTTGGGGAAGGCCCTTTCATGACGATGCAGCCATGCACAAAGCGAGGTCCATACAGTAATGGTTTGTCGAGATCGGTGTGGAAGAACTTGACTGGCCTGTACAGAGACATGACCTCAACGAACACCTTTGGGAGGATTTGGAATACCAACTGTGAGCCTGGCCTGTTCACCCAACATCAGTGCCCGACCTCACTAATGCTCTTGTGGCTGAATGGAAGCAAGTCCCCGCAGTAATGTTCCAACATCTAGTGGAAAGCGTTCCCAGAAGAGTGGAGCCTGCAATAGCAGCAAAAGGGGGACCAACTTCATATTAATGCCATGATTTTGGAATGAGATGATCGATAAATGGGTGTCCACATACTTTTGGTAATGTAGTGTATGTATAGGCTACTTCCTGGTCTCCTCTGTGATATCATCTATGTCTAATGTGGCTCTATAGATTTAGGAATTTGAATAATTTAATGGGATGTACGGCTCAATATGTACAGCTCAATATGAGTCTAGTGTGAAAGTGTTCTTTAGGGTGTCTCCATGGTGACAGTCAGTCATTCACGTCCACTCCAGACAGTGGAGATTAGAATGTCTGCAGCAGGATGATGGAATGATGGAAGGTTCCATTCTAGACGGACCTGTCAGAAGAAAGACCTGAGGGAGAATATGTTGCATAAAGGTAATTGAGATGTGGTCATGGTCTGTGTGTATGTGTGTGTGTGTGTGTGTGTGTGTGTGTTCCTCTGGCTTTGCACTGAATCTGAAGCTAAGCAGGTATGGGTTTGGCAGATAGAAGGATGGGAAACGAGGGTTACATTAAATCAGTAAGGAACATGAGAATATAATTTGAAACAGATGAGGTAATACTTGAGAGATTGTCCAAATATAAATTTTCGTTGCATTCAGAAAGTATTCAAACCACTTGACTTTTTCCACATTTTGTTACATTACAGCCTTATTCTAAAATTGATTAAATTGTTGTTTTTTTCCTCATCAATTGATACACAATTCCCCATAATGACAAAGCAAAAACAGGTTTTAGAAACTTTTGAAAATGTATTACTAATAAAAAACTGAAATATCACATTTACATAAGTATTCAGACCCTTTACTCAGTACTTTGTTGAAGCACCTTTGGCAGCAATTACAGCCTCAGGTCTTCTTGGGTATGACACTACAAGCTTGTCACACCTGTCTTTGGGGAGTTTCTCCCATTCTTCTCTGCAGATAATCTCTAGCTCTGTCAGGTTGGACGTGGAGCGTCGCTGCACAGCTATTTTCAGGTCTCTCTAGAGATGTTAGATCGGGTTCAAGAATGGGCTCTGGCTGGGCCACTCAAGGACATTCAGAGACTTGTCCCATAGCCAGGTCCTAGGTTGTCTTGGCTGTGTGTTTTTTCTACAAGAATCTCTCTGTACTTTCCTCTGTTCATTTTTCTCTCCATCCTGACTAGTCTCCCAGACCCTACCGCTGAAAAATAGCATGATACTTCCACCACCATGCTTCACCATTGGGATGTTGCCAGGTTTCCTCCAGACGTGACACTTGGCATTCAGGTCAATGAGTTAAAGCTTGGTTTCATCAGACCACAGAATATTGTTTCTCATGGTCTGAGAGTCTTTAGGTGCTTTTTTAGCAAACTCACAGCGGGCTGTCATGTGCCTTTTACTGAGGAGTGGCTTCCGTCTGGCCACTTCTAGAAGGTTCTCCCATCTCCACAGAGGAACTCTGGAGCTCTGTCAGAGTGACCATCGAGTTCTTGGTCACCTCCCTGACCAATGCCCTTCTCCCCCGATTGCTCAGTTTGGCCGGGAGGCCAGCTCAAGAAAGAGTCTTGGTGGAGCCAAACTTCTTCCATTTAAGAATGATGGAGGCCACTGTGTTCTTGGGGACCTTCAATGCTGCAGACATTTTTTGGTACCCTTCCCTAGATTTATGCCTCGACACAATCCTGTCTCAGAGCTCTACAGACAATTCCTTCAACCTCATGGCTTGATTTTTACTCTGACGGGCACTGTCAACTGTGAGACCTTGTATAGACAGATGTGTAACTTTCCAAATAATGTCCAATCAATTCAATTTACCACAGGTCCAATCAAGTTGTATAAACATCTCAAGGATGATAAATGGCAATAGGATGCACCTGAGCTCAATTTTGGGTCTTTTTTTTGTTTTACCTTTATTTTACTAGGCAAGTCAGTTAAGAACAAATTCTTATTTTCAATGACGGCCTAGGAACAGTGGGTTAACTGCCTGTTCAGGGGCAGAACGACAGATTTGTACCTTGTCTGCTCGGGGATTTGAACTTGCAACCTTTCGGTTACTAGTCCAACACTCTCATGGGAAAGAGTCTGAATACTTATGCAAATCATGGAGTATTGCAATGTCATTATGGGGTGTTGTGTGTAGATTGATAAAGATTAGTGAGTTTCTTTGTAGTGAGTTTTAATTTAATCTATTTTAGAACAAGGATTTAACTTAACAAAATGTGGAGTAAGTCAAGGGGTCGGAATACTTTCCGAATGCACTGTATTTTAGATTTTCCATTTCATAAGACACTTCCCCAGGTGTTTCTTGGTAGAGAGGAAATGACTGCTGTTTTTCTCTTTCAGTGATGAGCTGCTGGTTTCCCTGGTGGTGAGGCACACTCAGTGGTTAGAATGTCTCTGATATAATCTCTGGCCTCAATCACTTCCATTCTACTCAGAGACCTCTCTCGCTCTCTCTCTCTCTCAGTTCAGATGAGCTTCCTGGCAGGTACAACTAGTCTAGGACTTGGGAGTCTGCTATACTGATCCTTCTAATATAATTCACTGGATCCAAAAAGAAAAACATGACATCTGTCCTTACGGACACATTAGATTGGAATAGTACTGCCATTCAGACACTCTGTCCAGAAGGACACATTAGATTGGAATATTACTGCCATTAAGACACTCTGTCCAGAAGGACACATTAGATTGGAATAGTACTGCCATTCAGACACTCTGTCCAGAAGGACACATTCGATTGGAATAGTACAGCCATTCAGACACTCTGTCCAGAAGGACACATTAGATTGGAATAGTACTGCCATTAAGACACTCTGTCCAGACGGACACATTAGGTTGGAATAGTACTGCCATTCAGACACTCTGTCCAGAAGGACACATTAGGTTGGAATAGTACAGCCATTAAGACACTCTGTCCAGCCGGACACATTAGGTTGGAATAGTACTGCCATAGTACTGTCATTCAGACACTCTGTCCAGAAGGACACATTAGGTTGGAATAGTACAGCCATTAAGACACTCTGTCCAGACAGACACATTAGGTTGGAATAGTACTGCCATAGTACTGCCATTCAGACACATTTAAGTCCCTGTAAGTGCAGCACATTTATCAAATGAAAGGCAAATCAGGAGAAGACAACCTTAGGGCAAGAAAACAATACGTTGTTTTTCACTAGCAACAAAGCCCATGGTAAAATGATACATGTGAGATGAAGAAGAAAAGGAGGAGGGTAAATAGCAGTTTGGAGATTATCTTTGTGATGAGAATATGATGTCCTCTCCTCCCACTGACCATTCATACTGTTAGCAGATAAAGTTAGATCTCTCCTCTCTCTCTCTTTCTCTAGATCGCTCTTTCTTTCTCTCCTCTCTCCTCTCTCACCTCTCCCTCTCTTGCCGCTCTCTCTATTTCTCTCCTCTCTCCTCTCTCTCCTCTCCTCTCCCTCTCTTGCTCTCCTCTCTCTCCTCTCTCCTCTCTCTCTCTCTCTCTCTCTCTCTCTCTCTCTCTCTCTCTCTCTCTCTCTCTCTTTTTCTCCTCTCTCTCCTCTCTCTCCTCTCTACTCTCTCTCTCTTTCACTCTTTCTCTCCTATCTCTCTCTCCCCTCTCCTCTCTCTCCTCTCTCTCCTCTATCCTCTCTCTCCTCTCTCCTCTCTCCTCTCTCCTCTCTCCTCTCTCTCTCCCTCTCTCTCTCTCTCTCTCTCTTTCTCTCTTTCTCTCATATCTCTCTCTCTCTCCTCTCTCTCCTCTCTCTCCTCTCTATCTCTCTCATCTCCTCTCCTCTCCCTCTCTCTCTCTCTCCTCTCTCCTCTCTCTCCTCTCCCCTCTCTCTCCTCTCTCCTCTCTCGCCGCTCTCTCTTTCTCTCCTCTCTTTCTTTCTGCTTTTTCCTCTATCCCTCCACCTCTTCACCTCTCCACCTCTCCACCTCTCTTTAAACATTTTTACATTTTAACATATAACTTGATGTGATAAGCAGCAGTCCCTCACCTGGGTCAATTGTCTGTGCGATTGTGTAATTAGGTGCTCAGGTTCAGATCAATATACAACCTCAAATATGCACGCCTTGATTACAACAGGCAACACATAAACCCATAGGTGTCTTAGGGGGTGGAGTGGGGGGGAAATACTGTTATAAAAAGACTGGAATGAGAATGGCACAGCATCCAGACAAACAGCCGTATCAAGGTTTAGGTTTAGGGTTAGGCTTAGGGTTAAGGTTTAAGGTTAGGGTTAAGGTTTAGGGTTAGGGTTAAGGTTTAGGGTTAGGATTAGGGTCAGGGTGATTAGAGGAACAATAGAGTGCTGAGTACCAGGCAGTTAGCAAGTTTGGTAGGCTACTAATGACCATCAGAAGCACCAGAGCTTGGAGAAGCCTAATTACCATAACTAAAAGGTCACGTGGAATCTGACTGCCTTCATGACTCGTGACCGCCGGTGTGAAGGTAATACGTCAATGTAACAGCCATAGTTCGAGTTAGGGATATGTTAGGGTTACGTTTGTTCCCAGTCCAACAAATGAGGGTGTGTGGTAATGTAATGATAGGGTTAGGGTTATGTTAGGGTTAGGGTTGAACTGGGATATGATCAGGGTGTATGGTAATGTAATGATAGGGTTAGGGTTATGTTAGGGTTAGGGTTGAACTGGGATATGATCAGGGTGTATGGTAATGTAATGATAGGGTTAGGGTTATGTTAGGGTTAGGGTTGAACTGGGATATGATCAGGGTGTATGGTAATGTAATGATAGGGTTAGGGTTATGTTAGGGTTAGGGTTGAACTGGGATATGATCAGGGTGTGTGGTAATGTAATGATAGGGTTAGGGTTATGTTAGGGTTAGGGTTGAACTGGGATATGATCAGGGTGTGTGGTAATGTAATGTTCTTCTTGCATCGTACATTCCTCCAGGAACACATCTGTCACAGCAGTAATTCTTCAATGGGATATTTATTCCCTAAACTACAGAGAGAGTGGGACAATGTGGCGGTATGAGTGTGTTACCATAGCCCCTCAGTAACACCGGTCAATTCCTTTAAAACATAAATGGGAGATGGATCTGAATGGATAGATTCTCCATGATCTCACTAACGGAGCCATCTCCAGTCAGGGTGTGACCGATTTACTTCCTGGAGTGTGAAAGCACAGAGCCACCAGAGGGGTTTCTCTACCTCAGCTGACCCAGAAGTGATGCAATCACACCAAACCCATCTCCAGTGATATTTAACTAATTTAACGCTTGGCTGGCCGGGCAAATCGGCAAATCGCTCCTTGTGCGACTGTCTTGTTTTGGAAGTAGGTTGGGTGTATAAATGCATGTGTGTGTGAGTGTGTCCATGTTTGATTTGATTTGTGAGAAGGGGTGCGCGTTGCCAGCCACTTCAGTGATTAGTGCTTAATCTGCTGTCTGTTAACAAGCTGGGACATCAACAGGAACATCTTGTTTTTTACTCTTATGTCCACAATAGGTAAGTGTGAAAAGAAGGAGGTGTTTAGAAACAGATCATCGTACAAGACTTTCATCAGAAACACACACACGCACGCACACACGCACGTGCGCACGCACGCACGCACGCACACACACACACACACACACACACACACACACACACACACACACACACACACACACACACACACACACACACACACTTGGGTTTTTGGTTTTGATTGAAACTTAACTGATTATTTGTAACACCCTGACAGAATACAAATGTATTACCTTCAATATGTAGCATTTTGTCTGCCTAATGGTACGGCCTATCCCTATATCCCTAAGAAGTTAGGAGGTGTGGAGGACATTGAAGCCATTCTGTTTGATCGTCTGCTGTAGCTCTGCTCTCAGCTCCCCGAAACACAGAGGGTGCACCCTAAATAGCATGCTATTCCATATATAGTGGTGTGCCCTAAGGGCCCTGGCCAAAAGCAATGCACTATTGGGTACAAATGGGGAAGCAGCCATAAATGGGGGGTTTAAAGAGGTGAGAGACGAGACTGACACGACTCTTCCTGTCTAAAGTTGGAATGTCCACACTGCAATAATAGATGTTTGCGTGTGTCAGGGCATAAGGTAAGGTTTTAGTCCCACTGTGAAAGGATCTAGGGTATTAGTCCCACTGTGAAAGGATGTAGGGTATTAGTCCCACTGTGAAAGGATGTAGGGTTTTAGTCCCACTGTGAAAGGATGTAGGGTATTAGTCAAACTGTGAAAGGATGTAAGGTATTAGTCCCACTGTGAAAGGATGTAGGGTATTAGTCCCACTGTGAAAGGTTATAGGGTTTTAGTACCACTGTGAAAGGATGTAGGGTTTATGTCCCATTGTGAAAGAATGTAGGATTTTAGTCCCACTGTGAAAGAATGTAAGGTTTTTATCCCACTTTGAAAGAATGTAGGGTTTTAGTAACACTGTGAAATAATGTAGGGTTTAAGTCCCACTGTGAAAGGATGTAGGGTTTTAGTCCCACTGTGAAAGGATGTAGGGTTTATGTCCCATTGTGAAATAATGTAGGGTTTAAGTCCCACTGTGAAAGAATGTAGGGTTTTAGTCAAACTGTGAAAGGATGTAAGGTATTAGTCCCACTGTGAAAGGTTATAGGGTTTTAGTACCACTGTGAAAGGATGTAGGGTTTATGTCCCATTGTGAAATAATGTAGGGTTTAAGTCCCACTGTGAAAGAATGTAGGGTTTTAGTCAAACTGTGCAAGAAGTGTTAGTGTGACAAAACAGCAAGGGATGGCAGGTAGCCTAGCAGTTAGAGAGGCCAGCCAGCAACTGGTTGCCAGTTCAACCCAGGTCTGAAAAGAAACAATCTTAGGGGAAGTGAACTCATGTCTGGAAGGTTGCTAGTATCAAATCCGAGATGCCAACACCTGGCGTTGTGCACATGAGAAAGGCACTAAACCACCCAAAACAACTGCTCCACGGGTGCTGAGTGGGCCAGTCCCTTGTTCCAACCTCTCCAGCCACAATATCTGCCTAACAGACCCCTGCTTCAACCTCTTTATGTATGTAACAGTCCCCTGCTCCAACCTCTTTATGTACATAACAGTCCCCTGCTCCAACCTCTATATGTATGTAACAGTCCCCTGCTCCAACCTCTTTATGTACATAACAGTCCCCTGCTTCAACCTCTATATGTACATAACAGTCCCCTGCTTCAACCTCTTTATGTATGTAACAGTCCCCTGCTCCAACCTCTTTATGTATGTAACAGTACCCTGCTTCAACCTCTTTATGTACATAACAGTCCCCTGCTTCAACCTCTTTATGTACATAACAGTCCCCTGCTTCAACCTCTTTATGTACATAACAGTCCCCTGCTCCAACCTCTATATGTATGTAACAGTCCCCTGCTCCAACCTCTTTATGTACATAACAGTCCCCTGCTCCAACCTCTATTTGTATGTAACAGTCCCCTGCTCCAACATCTTTATGTATGTAACAGTCCCCTGCTCCAACCTCTTTATGTATGTAACAGTCCCCTGCTCCAACCTCTTTATGTACATAACAGTTCCCTGCTCCAACCTCTTTATGTACGTAACAGTCCCCTGCTCCAACCTCTTTATGTATGTAACAGTCCTATGCTCCAACCTCTGTTTGTATGTAACAGTCCCCTGCTCCAACCTCTTTATGTATGTAACAGACCCTTGCTCCAACCTATATATATGTAACAGTCCCCTGCTCCAACCTCTTTATGTATGTAACAGTCCCCTGCTCCAACCTCTTTATGTCTGTAACAGTCCCCTGCTCCAACCTCTATTTGTATGTAACAGTCCCCTGCTCCAACCTCTTTATGTATGTAACAGACCCCTGCTCCAACCTATATATATGTAACAGTCCCCTGCTCCAACCTCTTTATGTATGTAACAGTCCCCTGCTCCAACCTCTTTATGTATGTAACAGTCCCCTGCTCCAACCTCTTTATCTATGTAACAGTCCCCTGCTCCAACCTCTTTATTTATGTAACAGTCCCCTGCTCCATCCTCTTTATGTATGTAACAGTCCCCTGCTCCAACCTCTGTATGTATAATTGAAGTCAGAAGTTTACAAACACCTTTGCCAAATACATTTAATCTCAGGTTTTCACAATTCCTGACATTTAATTATAGTAAAAATTCCCTGGCTTAGGTCAGTTAAGATCGGCACTTTATTTTTAGAGTGTGAAATGTCAGAATAATATTAGAGAGAGTGATTTATTCGTCGGCCCAACGGTAGCAATATTTTATTTTATCACATTCCCAGTGGATCAGAAGTCTACATAAACTCAATTAATATTTGGTAGCATTGCCCTGAAATTGTTTAACTTGGGTCAAATGTTTCCATGAGCTTCCCACAATAAGTTGGGTGACTTTTGGCCAATTCCTCCTGACAAATCTGGTGTAACTGAGTCAGGATTGTAGGCCTCCTTGCTCATACACGCATCTTCAGTTCTGCCCACAATTGTTATATTTGACTGAGGTCAGGGCTTTGTGATGGCCACTCCAATACCTTGACTTTGTTGTCATTAAGACATTTTGCCACAACTTTGGAAGTATGCTTGGGGTCATTGTCCATTTGGAAGACCCATTTGCGACCAAGCTATAATTTGGTTGCTTCAATATATCCACATAATTTTCCTACCTCATGATGCCATCTAGTTTGTGAAGTGCACCAGTCCCTCCTGCAGCAAAGCACCCCCACAACATGATGCAGCCACCCCATGCTTCATGGTTGGAATGGTGTTCTTCGGCTTATAAACCTTCCCCTTTTTCCTCCAAACATAACGATGGTCATTATGGCCAAGCAGTTCTATTTTTGTTGTCATCAGACCAGAGGATATTTCTCTAAAAAGTACAATCTTTGTCCCCATGTGCAGTTGCAAACCATAGGCTGGCTTTTTTTGGGGCAATTTTGGAGCAGTGGCTTCTTCCTTGCTGAGAGCCCTTTCAGGTTATGTCGATATAGGACTCGTTTTACAGTGGATATAAATACTTTAGTACCTGTTTCCTCCAGCATCTTCATAGGGTACTTTGCTGTTGTACTGGGATTGATTTGCACTTTTCACACCAAAGTCTGTTCATCTCTAGGAGACAGAACACCTCTCCTTCCTGAGTGGTATGACGGCTGCGTGATCCCGTGGTGTTTATACCTGCGTACTATTGTTTGTACAGATGAACGTGGTGCCTTCAGGCATTTGGAAATTGCTCCCAAGGATGAACCAGACTGTGGAGGACTACAACTTTTTTTGGAAGGTCTTGACTGATTTCTTTTGATTTTCCCATGATGTCAAGCAAAGAGGCACTGAGTTTGAAGGTAGGCCTTGAAATACATCCAGAGGTACACCTCCAATTGACTAAAATTATGTAAATTAAGAAGCTTCTAAAGCCATGACATCGTTTTCTGGAGTTTTCCAAGCTGCTTAGAGGCACAGTGTATGTAGACTTCTGACCCGCTGGAATTGTGATACAGTGAAAAAATTGTCTGTAAACAATTGTTTGAAAAATGTATTGTGTAATGCACAAAGTAGATGTCCTAACCGACTTGCCAAAACGATGGTCTGTTAACAAGACATTTTTGGAATGGTTGAAAAACAAGTTTTAATGACTCCTATCTAAGTGGATGTAAACTTCCGACTTCAACTGTGTGTAACAGTCCCCTGCAGAGTTTGGACTGAGTGTTCTTAAGGACAGGGAACGCAAGAGGCTAGATTGGTAACAGAGTATACCCAGTCTTTGTTTTGGCCTCAGTAGGTCCCTGTAATGTGCCAGATGTGATCTGTAGATGTATAGTGATTACTGGTCCCTTGTATCCAGAGAGACTTACAGTAGTGAGTCATTTAGCAGATATCCAGAGAGATTTACAGTAGTGTAATTTAGCAGATATCCAGAGAGACTTACAGTAGTTTAAGATGTTCTTATCCAGAGAGACTTACAGTAGTGTCATTTAGCAGATGTTCTTATCCAGAGAGACTTACAGTAGCGTCATTTAGCAGATGTTCTTATCCAGAGAGACTTAAAGTAGTGAGTCATTTAGCAGATGCTCTTATCCAGAGAGACTTAAAGTAGTGAGTAATTTAGCAGATGCTCTTATCCAGAGAGACTTACAGAAGTGAGTCATTTAGCAGATGCTCTTATCCAGAGAGACTTACAGTAGTGAGTCATTTAGCAGATGTTCTTATCCAGAGAGACTTAAAGTAGTGAGTAATTTAGCAGATGCTCTTATCCAGAGAGACTTACAGTAGTGAGTCATTTAGCAGATGTTCTTATCCAGAGAGACTTACATTAGCGTCATTTAGCAGATGTTCTTATCCAGAGAGACTTAAAGTAGTGAGTCATTTAGCAGATGCTCTTATCCAGAGAGACTTACAGTAGTGAGTCAATTAGCAGATGTTCTTATCCAGAGAGACTTACATTAGCGTCATTTAGCAGATGTTCTTATCCAGAGAGACTTAAAGTAGTGAGTCATTTAGCAGATGCTCTTATCCAGATAGACTTACAGTAATGAGTCATTTAGCAGATGCTCTTATCCAGAGAGACTTACAGTAGTGAGTCCTTCAGCAGACTCTCTTATCCATGTTTTTGTATCTCCCCCCTTACTGGTCCCCAGTGAAAATCGAACCCTCAACCCTGGCATTGCAAGCGTCATGCTCTACCAACTGATTCACATGGGACCCCTTATAACAGCCATGTGATCTGTGGCACACCTGCAGATGTTTTTGTGGCAACAGATGTGTTTTAATCGGCATAATGTCCATATAACATTCTTCCAAGAGTCTTGATGATCATCCAGGTGCATTCAGGTGCTTTTTGGCAAACTTTAGGCAACGTTTTGGATGAGATGGGTCTCATTATGTCAGGCAAAAACGAAACACTGCATTCCATTGTAAGAACCCCATACCAACGGTCAAGAATGGTGGTGGTAGTGTGATGGTTTGGGGATGCTTTCCTGCCTCAGGATCTGGACAACTTGCCTTAATAGAAGGAATCGTGAATTCTGCTTTGTATCAGATAATTCTACAGGAGAATGTCAGGCCTGAAGCTGAAGTACAGCTCCAAAACACACAATGAAGTCTACCTGAAAATGGTTAAAAAGCAACATATTTGAAGTTTTGGAATTGCCTAGTCAAAGTCCAGACCTAATCCCAATTGAGATATTGTGGCAGGATTTGAAACGAGCAGTTCATGCTTGAAAACCCCACAATGTCGCTAAGGTAAAGCAGTTCGGCATGCAAGAGTGGGACAAAATTCCTCCACAGTGATGTGAGAGACTGATCAACAACTAGAGAAAGCATTTGGTTGTAGTTATTGCAGCTAAAGGTGGCACAACCAGTTATTGACTATAAGGAGGCAATCACTTTTTCACACAGGTGAATTGGGTGTTGCATAACTGTTAAATGAAACAAATCAAATAAGTATACATTTTTTGTAATTTGTAAACTTAGGTTCCCTTTATCTAATATTAGGTTTTGGTTGAAGATCTGATAACATTCAGTATAAAAATATGCAGAAATAGAGAAAATCAGATATGAGGAAAATACTTTTTCACAGCATTGTATGTTCATTTAAAGTCAGCTGTCTATTATTCTACTGCACAGTGCTGACTGAAGGTCAGTTTAGCAGTTTCTGTTGTATGGTTAAGGTTAGGATTTGGAGAGGTTAAGCTGATCCTAGATCTGTGCCTAAAAGTAACTTCTAAAAGTAACTTCTACCCAGTGTCTATCTTCAGAACAGTCTGTCATACAGAATAATCATGTCATCTAGTCAAAAGGCCCCTTAATACAAACCACACTTTAAAGACGCAAACATGGGCCCGGTCTCGTGGAGCCCTCCATATGTTGGAAAGACAAAGCTATAATGGTCGTGCGGCTTGGGGTAAATTAGGGATACACAAGTAAGGGGGCGAAAAAATGACAAATGGATGAATCAACAAACACATCGACACACACACACACACACACACACACAAACGCACACACACACACACACTCTGAGATATAGCTGAAAGATGCTGTGCTGTTATCTTCAGAGTGATGAGAGAACAGAACAGAAGAAACTCCTCCCACTCTCAGTTTAGCTGCCTTTATCAAGTGACATCACGACCATTTGAGAGACCATGTTGTGTGAATGACACTTCAACCGACAAATATAAATAACTATAATCTGACCATCTGTCAGACACCACCACAATGACACACCAAATTATGACCACCAATCAGAGACCACCACGATGACACACCAAATGATGACCACCAATCAGAGACCACCACGATGACACACCAAATGAGTTTAATGGATCCTTTTTTGTTTTCTTCTAAAGCCTCTTAAAGGGAAAGCAATCACAAAGTACTCATATTACATTACTGAGTTTGGGTGATCTAAACGTTATATTACATTTTTGGACAGGGTTGCTGGCCCTTGTTGACTCCAATGCTTCCCACAATTGTGTCAAGTTGGCTAGATATTATTTGGGTGGTGGACCATTCCTGATACACACAGCAAACTGTTGAGTGTGAAAAACCCAGCAGCGTTGCAGCTCTTGAAAACTACTACCAAAGACACTTAAATATTTTGTCTTGCACATTCATCCTCTGAATGGTACACACACACAAGACATGTCTCAAGGCTTAAAAATCCTTCTTTAACCGGTCTCCTCCCTTTCATCTGTACTGATTGAAGTGGATGTGTGACATCAATAAGGGATAATAGCTTTCACATGGATTCACCTACAGTCTGTCATGGAAAGAGCAGGTGTTCTTAATGTTTTATATACTCTGTGTATAAAAACGATATCCTTGTCTGAGAGACTGGAAAGCTTCTGTCATCTCTATAAATTATTTTCTGTGCTAGTGACATTGGCCATACATCTCTGGAAAATTGTCAGGCATTACAAGCATTTAGCAAAGATGGAAATGTGCTACATGTATTTGCAATACATTTTACGTGATGTTAAAACTTCTTGGGAAATAGCCCACTTTTTTTCAATTTTTGCCGGAAATGACATACCCAAATATAACTGCCTGTAGCTCAGGCCCTGAAGCAATGATATGCATATTATTGGTATCATTTGAAAGGAAACACTTTGAAGTTTGTGGAAATGTGAATTGAATGTAGGAGAATATAACACAATAGATCTGGTAGAAGAAAATATATAGAAAAAAAAAGTTTTTTATTTATTTTTTCAACCACCCTTTTGAAATACAACAGAAAGGAAAAACTAGCCATCACTCTGGTTGTAATTCAGATGGTTTCCACAAGATGGCAGCAGTGTATGTGAAAAGTTTCAGATAGATAACTTGAAGTATGAGCAAACTACATGACATTTTGTGAGAAGTCACCCAGGTACATTTGGGCAAATTGTGAAGGAGATATTTACATTCACTATATTTTTCTGCAATAATATCGTCAAATCTGTATACTTGGAGTTTGAGTTAGCTTTTCCAGTATTAGTAGCCATATTATAAGTTCAACATTTGCAAAACACCCAGTTTTCATAGCTTCATAACTCTCCATATTCTTTAATATTTGTCCAAAGGGAAAGGCTTACTGTCGCACAAGGTTAGCAGCAATATTTTGTGACAGATACAGGGTTTCCACAAACTCCAGTAAAGCCCAGCTCATTGGCTATCTAGCTAGCTTTGCTTGACCCCGATTGGTGCTTATTTTACAAAGTTAGAGTCAGTCAAGTGAAGACCGTCCGTGTCATCGGCCTGCCATGAAGGCGTCGCTCTCTGACCAAATATGGTGTCCTCTAGGATATACTAAAGCCCTAATTATATAGTCTGGTTACATTCTAAGATCTCTGAGGAATGCATGCAAATGTGATTTGACTGGTTGAAACAACATTTAGGGTTAGAGTTTCACATATTCCTTTCTTTGCATATTGAACGAGTGGCAATACAAAATCAATCGTGCATGCTATATGGACCTTTTTAGGATATGAAAAAGGATTTCCTCTAACAAAACGACACTTCATGTTATCTCTGGGACCCTTTGGATGACAAATCAGAGCAATATTTCAGAAAGTAAGTACACATTTCATCTTTAGAGGTGAATTTTTCAAACCTATCGCGTTGAAAAAAGTGTTTTGTTGTTAGGAGCTCTCCTCAAACAATAGCATGGATTTGTTTTGCAGTAATAGCTACTGTAAATTGGAAAGTGCAGTTAAATTAACAAGAAGTTAAGCTTTCAGCCGATATAAGACACTTATCTGTACCGACAACTGCCCCGTTGACGGACGCCTATCCTTAAGAATTAAATGTATTGAAATATATGTTTGTTCCGTATGGGTAGTGAGGATGACCAATCAGAAAGAGAGGCACAGAATTTGCTTCCTGTTTTCAATTTGAAGTTTGTGACACCTGAGCAAGTCTGACCAGACGTCAGAGACCACTATGATGACACAACAAATGATGACCACCAATCAGAGACCACTATGATGACCCACCTAATGATGACCACCAATCAGAGACCACTATGATGACACACCTAATGATGACCACCAATCAGAGACCTCTATGATGACACACCAAAAGATGACCAGTAATCATATTACATTCCTGAGTTTGGGTTATCCTAAAGTTATGTTATTTATAACAATTTTGGACAGGTAATGAGTGACTAAATAGATTACATTTAGAAAGTAACATACCCAACCCTGTGTATGTGACTGTGTGTGTCAGGCAGAGAAATTGCTTGTGAGTATTCGGTAAGACAAGGTGTTATTGGGCTGTCAGCATGGTGGCAAAGCTCACAGATGACAGGGTGGTGAATGGAGAGAGAGGGAGAGAGAGGGAGTGAGAGAGAGAGAGAGCGAGAGAGCAGAGAGAAATAAAGAGAAGAGAGAGAGAGAAAGAGAGAGAGAGAGAGAGAGAGAGAGAGAGAGAGAGGGTGAGAGAGGGTGAGAGAGAGAGAGCAGAGAGAATGACGGGTGATGGAGATATAGAAAGAATGAAAGAGAGAGAGAGAAGCCAAAGGAATAGCATAATCTCTGTGTGCCATCTCTTTTTATTTCTGATGACATTTATAAGCTTACAGTTTCAGACAAAGCCTGAGAGTCCAACAACTACTGATAGTAGGTGACAGCTTCACAGGCTTTCAGTTCCCTGGTGCTACTCCCTCTGTCTTTGACCAGATATCAAAAATACAAGAAGAAGTAGATGTGTCATAGTGAATGGCAACCAGAGACATTCAAACAAAACAACTGGAGCCTGATGCCGAGTTAACCCAAGGTTGGTATCACACTGAAACTGTGACAAATGGACGACAGATCGCTGTTGGGAAAAGAAGGCAAAAGGATAAAATGTTATCTGCTACACATTAGGAGTTCATCTGGCCAAAGATCTATAAAACATCAAATCTGGATTTAGACAAAGAGAATATTTTGAAATGATGAAAGACAGATGAAAGATTGGCCTCCCCTGCTGGAGTAGATCACAAAGCTTTCAGGGCAGCCAAGGCTATGAATGTTTGGGGGATTCTCATTTAGGAAAAAGTCTGTCATTTCCTTGACTCCTTCCTCCTCCTCTCTTCCGTGACACGGAGGAGTCGAGGAGAGTGTCACTCATTAGAAGGTTGAACGGAGTATGCTCACCTCCTCCTTTGCCTACTTCAGTAGAGGATGCACAACAATATCCTTTCGGCTTCTAGTCTGGAAGTGTTTTAAAGTATGCCAAACCACCTTTGAATCAGCTGCTGTTTTCTGAAAGGAGAAAAACATACAAACGATTAAAAACGGTACGCTACTTAATCCTAATGAGTAAAAAACAAGTTGTACATATTTACAGAGCCTTTAAAAACTATTCAACACTCCTTGACATATTGCACATTTTGATTGTGAATTTAAGACGGATTAAATTGAGATTGTTTGTCACTGGCCTAGACACTATACATCATAATGTCAAAATGGATTATTTATTTTTATGAATTAAAAATGAAAATCTGAAATGTCTTCGGTCAATAAATACTCAACCTTTTCTTATTACATAACTTTCGGGGTAGAAATGTGCTTTTTATTTATTTTATTTAACAAGTCAGTTAAGAACACATTCTTCTTTATGATGACGGCCTACCCCGGCCAAACCCGTGCAACGCTGGGCCAATTGTGACCCAATTGTGCCACCCTATGGGACACCCAATCACGGCCAGATGTAATACAGCCTGGATTCAAACCAGGGACTGTAGTGACGCCTCTTGCACTGAGATGCAGTGCCGCTGCGACACTCTTGAGCCCGATATTTTTCACCCAATGTTTGCTGGTCTGATGGACCCGCAACATTATTGGGTTTTTAAAACAATACATCCATAATCATTTACAGTACAGTATTTTATGGAAATGATTAATCAGCCCCATTGAAGACAAGTTAAGGCCACCAAATGAGTACATGTGAGGGAGAGGTAGAGAGAGAGCGAGAGGGAGAACATGTGAGAATGAGAGAGAAGGAGAGAGAGAGAGGGAGAGCACAGACCCACACACAATATACAGTATACAGTGTGGAAAATAGATAAGAGAACACCACTCAGACTCACGTGGAAGCTTTGATGACATCACAGTGTTTTCATTCTACAGTTTCTTTTTTAGAATTTACATTCTAACAGTTTATTATTTTCCCCACCAACTATCACTCACTCATCTCAATAACACAGTCAAGTTGCTACTCCAGATCAAAGGCCCGATGATGACACATCTCAATAACACAGACAAGTTGTTCCTTCAGATCAAAGGCCTGATGATGACACATCTCAATAACACAGACAAGTTGTTCCTTCAGATCAAATGCTTGACGGTAAGGTTTTAGAGGAAGCATATTGATTAATCTCAGATTGGATCAAGGTGGATGATCTCTAGTGAAGAATGTCCAGTATGCTTCAGCAGAGAAAGGACATTTGAATGCAAAGCATAGTCAGAGGTCTCCCTTCTGTTTGCCTGTGCATGTGTGCGTGTGCGTGTGTGTGTACAAACAACCAGGCCAGACTAAGCAGTGTTCCCCAAAACACTGGGTGGTGCCTGGTGTTCCAGACTGTGCTGCTAATTGAATATGTGTTCTGACTGTGCTCTTCCTCTTGTAATAAACCCAAATCATTATCCTCCCACACAGAGACACACCACACGGTCTGTACACACACACACACACACACACACACACACACACACACACACACACACACACACACACACACACACACACACACACACACACACACACACAGAGACAGAGACAGAGACAGAGACAGAGACAGAGACAGACAGACAGACAGACAGACAGACAGACAGACAGACAGACAGACAGACAGACAGACAGACAGACAGACAGACAGACAATTATATTATTCCAACAAGCTCACAGTCTCAATGTAGAATTAGATGTTTATTCACGTTTACTATAAATGTCACATTTTAAAATTCCTCCAAATGTAAAATGTAGAAAGTTAACCGTTAAGGTTTAGGATACAGTTAAAACATTATGTTTTGGCACTCATTCGGAATGGTCAAGGTCAGGGTTTAGAATAGGGTTAGCACATAGCAATTTAAAACAAGTGCTGTCCACTGGGATTCAACGTTAAACCTTCTGATTCAGAGTCAAGGGATTACAACCATCCACCCTAGCAAATCCCTAACCTACCTAGTAGTACTAACTGTTTTTCTAGGGGCCAATTGTGAAGGCATTTCCTAATGTCCCTAGAACACGGATAGACGTCCAATCACTCTTGACAGATCTGCCTGAATTTTCGTCAGTGTCTCGCAGTCAGTGTGTCACAGCGACAAACTCCCTTCCTCTCAACCACCCCTCCAAACACATAGACCCACACCTGTTCTACCCCCCCCCCCCCCCCCTACACACACACACACACACACACACACACACACACACCCACACACACACTCACAACCACTGGAACTACCGATTAGAGCGGAAATCAAGTTGAGGTCCCAGTGCCAAAATACGTATCATTATGTTTACAGCAGAATGAATAATTGATTATTGTATCGTTATATGGGAGTTTAATGATGTGTGATGCTCAGGTAGATGGCTCGCTGCAGTTGAGAACAATAATTAGGGTCTAATTCCATTCCTAATACAAACACACACACCCACATACACACACATTGAATCCCTTCCCTAATTAGCGTTATACTCCGACACTCTGAAAAGTTGCAACCCTTAGTTCCACTCCAGCAGAGGGTGTAAACGACACAGATCTCAATGGTGTATAATGGCTTCTGATCCCTCCAAGTTCCATGGTAAAATGAACACATTCAAAATAAGATTTATTTTATTATTAAAAAAAACAAACACATTTCAGGTTAGTTGATTTGTGTTACACATAACTGACAATTATATGAGACATTCAGACAGAAAATTGTGAATTGTGATAATTAAAATAACACATTCTCTGGCAGTGTGTTTATGTGAATCTGATTAGATGTTGATTTTCCACATGAGCATGAAGCCCTGGTCCATGTAGACTGATAAGGCAGTGGCATCAGCAATCAGCTCCTAGAAGAAAACACACTATCAGTCCAAACTCATCTCTCATCACCACACTGATGATCACAAACAATGCATTGCGTGGATGATTTAGTACACACACGGCATGTATACACACACACACACACACACACACACACACACACACACACACACACACACACACACACACACACACACACACACACACACACACACACACACACACACACACACACACACACACACACACACACACACACACACACACACACACACACACACAACATGTAAACACACACATGGACATGTAAACACACACACACACACACACACACACACACACACACACAAAAGTCATGTAAACACACACACACACGGCATGTAAACACATGCATGGCATGTAAACACACACACACAACATGATCAGAACTCTGAGAACTCACAGGACATACTAACAAAATAGTCATTTTCACCAATCTTGTTTGGGGAAAGCAAATGTGAAAATGGGTAGATAGTGGAGATGCAAACCCTTCAGATATAATATGTATCATGGTGATTACAGACTATGATTATAGTTCCATGCAATCTGAGCTTGAAACCTGTAGATTCCACAGAAAAATATAATTCACTATGATTAGAGCTTCCCTGCAAAACAGCACCGCACACATACATAGGAGTGTTTGTGTGTGTGTGTGCATGTGTGTGTGTTTGTGTGTGCGTGTGTGTAGCAGTGACAACCTAACACTAACGTTGTAAAGAGAGATGGAACAGCCTGTTATTTGAACTTGTTATCCAGTGTAAAAACACTAAAGGAGATGAATGGATGGGCTGCTGCTGCAAATACCATTTATTTAAATACATGACTACTGCATCTCTCGGAATCTGTGCCTGTCAGTCTCTTATGCTCCCTCTCAAATTATTATTTATGGAGTGTGTCGCTATCTGTTACAAGGTGTTGATAGTCAGAGTGAATACAGTATACCTACATATAAAGACTCTTTATCACAGGGTAAATGAGGACACAGACAAAATGTCATCTTCCAAACGTGTCCTCTAACCATCCGTTCCTTCTGCCCTCGGTGATCGTCTTACTACTGCCATCCATCTCCTCTGCTGTTGATTAGTATTGTCTTACACTTCCTGTACTCTCTGGGCAACTTCCTCTGGCTGCTCCTCCTGGTCGTAGCTCATGTTTATGACAAAGGAACCACAAGGTGACCTCCCTGGTTACAGCTATTAGATGATGAGTCATGGCAGACATCTTGTTCTGGCAGATGATCACCCATCCACTAGCAGACACTGTGGAGAGGTGAAGAAGGGTGGGTCCAATTCTAAGCCTACAGTCTCGTCACCGCTGTAAGACAGCCAGTGGCACAATGTGCTTGGCCCAAAGTCAAAGACTTACTGGGGCGGTAGAATAGATCTCTGAGAAGACATGCTCTTCTTTATCAGCTCTGCATCTTTACAAATATTTGTAAACTATCTTATATAGACAATCCCGCCCTTACAAGAGGAAAGCCCCCAAAAATGTCAAAGACTCCAGTCAACCAAGTCATAGACTGTTCTCTCTGCTACCGCACGGCAAACGGTACCAGAGCGCCAAGTCTAGGACCAAAAGGCTCCTCAATAGCTTCTACTGCTGAACAATTAATCAAATGGCCACCCGGACTATTTACATTGACCCCCCCCTTTTACACTGCTCCTACTCGCTGTTTATTATCTATTCATAGTCACTTTACAAATGACCTCAACTAACCTGTACCCCCGCACTTGGACTCGGTACAGGGACGTACAGGGACTGTATATAGCCTCGTTATTGTTATGTCATTTTCTTGTGTTACTTTTTTATTTATTTATCTAGTAAATTGTTTTCTTAACTCTATTCCCTTGAAGTGCATTTATGGTGAAGTGCTTTTAATTAAGCATTCTCACGCTAAGGTAACATTGTCTTCGATGCATTTTATTTGAACCTTACCCATGTCTACTGAAAATAATATTTGTTTGTTCTGAGTGTGTTGTGGTGTGTGGTGGTGGGGTTTGGTATGTTTTGGAGTGGTTTGTTGTGGTATGTTTTGGTGCGCTGAGGTATGTTTTGGAGTGGTGTGTTTTCATGTGGTGTGGTGTATTTTAGTGTGGGGTGGTGTGTTTTGGTGTGGTGTTTTGTGGTTTATTTTGGAGTTGTGTGTTTTGGTGTGGTGTGGTGTTTTTGGTGTGTTGTGGTGTGTCTTGGTGTGGTGTGTTTCGGTGAGGTGTGTTTTGGTGTTGTGTGGTGTGGTGTATGCCTCACCTCAGTGTTGGTGTGGCTTTGTGGTGATCTTGTTCACTGTTTCTAAGCCATCTAGTGTTGTCAATTTTGTGATGGGAACGCTCCCGGCCCCTTCACCACACCTCCCCACACCTCCCCCACACCTCCCCCACACCTTCACCACCCCTCCCCCACACCTCCCCACATCTTCACCTCCCCTCCCCCACACCTTCACAACACCTACCCCCACCTCCGCCACACCTTCACCACACCTCCGCCACACCTTCACCACACCTCCCCCCACCTCCACCACACTTTCACCTCAACACCCCCACAACTTTACCACACCTCCCCCACACCTTCACCACACCTCCCCCCACCTCCACCACACTTTCACCTCACCACCCCCACACCTTCACCACACCTTCACTTCACCTCCCTACACCTTCACCACACCTTCACCTCGCCACGCCCACACCTCCACCACACCTTCACCTTACCACCCCCACACCTTCACCACACCTTCATCTCACCACCCCCACACCTCCACCGCACTCGGGTTCAGCCTCCCTAAGGCTTTACCACACCTTCACCACACATCCACCACACCTTCACCACACCTCCACCACGCCTTCACCACACCTTCACCACACCTTCACCACACCTCCACCACGCCTTCACCACACCTTCACCACACCTCCACCCCAACTTCACCACACCTCCACCACGCCTTCACCACACCTCCCCCAAACCTCCACCCCACCTTCACCACACCTCCCCCACACATTCACCACACATCCCCCCACCTCCACCACACCTTCACCTCACCACACCCAGACCTTCACCACACTCGGGTTCAGCCTCCCCCACAACTTCACCACACCCAGATTCAGCCTCCCCCACATCTCCCCTACACCTTTTCCACACCTTCACCCCCCCCCCCCCCACACCTTCACCAAAACCTCCCCAACACCTTCACAACACCTCCTCCACATCTCCCCTACACCTACACTACATCTCCTCCACACCTCCCCTACACCTCCTCCACCTCCTCCACATCTACCCTACACCTCCTCCACATCTCCCCTACACCTCCACTACACCTCGTCCACACCTCGTCCACACCTCCCCTACACCTCCACTACATCTCCTCCACATCTCACCCTACACCTCCTCCACATCTCCCCTAAACCTCCTCCACATCTCACCTACAACTCCTCCACATCTCCCCTACACCACCACTACACCTCCTCGACATCTCCCCTACACCTCCTACACATCTCCACTACACCTCCTCCACATCTCCCCTACACCTCCTCCACCTCCTCCCTCTCTTCCACATCTCCCCTACACCTCCTACACATCTCCACTACACCTCCTCCACATCTCCCCTACACCTCCTCCACCTCCTCCCTCTCCTCCACATCACCCCTACACCTCCTCCACACCTCCCCTACACCTACTCCACCTCCTCCACATCTACCCTACACCTCCTCTACATCTCCCCTACACCTCCACTAAACCTCCTCCACACCTCCCCTACACCTCCCCTACACCTCCACTACACCTCCTCCACATCTCCACTACACCTCCTCCACATCTCCCCTACACCTCCCCTACACCTCCTCTAAACCTCCCCTACACCTCCTACACCTCCACAACACCTCCTCCACACCTCCACTACACCTCCTCAACATCTCCCCTACACCTCCTCCACATCTCCCCTACACCTCCTCCACATCTCCACTACACCTTCCCTACACCTCCTCCACATCTCCCCTACATCTCCCCTACACCTCCTCCACATCTCCCCTACATCTCCACTACATCTCCCCTACATCTCCACTACACCTCCTCCACATCTCCACTACACCTCCTCCACATCTCCACTACACCTCCTCCACATCTCCATTACACCTCCCCTACACCTCCTCCACATCTCCCCTACATCTCCACTACATCTCCCCTACATCTCCACTACACCTCCTCCACATCTCCACTACACCTCCTCCACATCTCCACTACACCTCATCCACATCTCCACTACACCTCCTCCACATCTCCCCTACACCTCCCCTACACCTCCTCCACATCTCCAATACACCTCCCCTACACCTCCTCCACATCTCCACTACAACTTCTCCACATCTCCACTACACCTCCTCCACATCTCCACTACACCTCCCCTACACCTCCTCCACATCTCCACTACACCTCCCCTACACCTCCCCTACACCTCCTCCACATCTCCACTACACCTCCCCTACACCTCCTCCACATCTCCACTACACCTCCCCTACACCTCCTCCACATCTCCACTACACCTCCTACACATCTCCCCTACACCTCCTCCACATCTCCCCGACATCTCCACTACACCTCCTACACATCTCCCCTACACCTCCTCCACATCTCCCCTACATCTCCACTACATCTCCTCCACACCTCCCCTACACCTCCTCCACATCTCCCCTACACCTCCACTACACCTCCTCCACATCTCCCCAACTCCTCCTCCACACCTCCCTTTCACCTCCCCTAAACCTCCCCTACATCTATCCTATACCTCCTCCACCCCTCACCCACAACTTCACTACACCGCCTCAACACCTTCAGCTCACCTCCCCTACTCCTTCACCACACCCAGGGTCAGCCTCTCATCCACCAGGACACCATTGAACAGCATATGGCAGGACAGTGTGCTGGGGCGATAGGAGGACCAGGGAGAAAGATCAAAAGGAGAAAAAGGACAAATAGCAAATGTAAATCATGATGATTGACAGTAAATGTAACAGTGTATCATGATTATTGATAGTAAATGCAAACAGTGTATCATGATGATTGATAGTAAATGTAAACAGTGTATCATGATGATTGATAGTAAATGTAAACAGTGCATCATGATGATTGATAGTAAATGTAAACAGTGCATCATGATGATTGATAGTAAATGTAAATAGTATATCATGACTATTGACAGTAAATGTAAACAGTGTATCATGATGATTGATAGTAAATGTAAACAGTGTATCATGATGATTGAAAGTAAATGTACACAGTATATCATGATGATTGATAGTAAATGTACACAGTATATCATGATGATTGATAGTAAATGTAAACAGTAATTCATGACGATTGATAGTAAATGTAAACAGTATATCATGACGATTGATAGTAAATGTAAACAGTGTATCATGATGATTGATAGTAAATGTAAACAGTGTATCATGATGATTGATAGTAAACGTAAACAGTATATCATGGCGATTGATAGTAAATGTAAACAGTGTATCGTGATTATTGGTAGTAAATGTAAACAGTATATCATGACGATTGATAGTAAATGTAAACAATGTATCATGATGATTGATAGTAAATGTAAACAGTGTATCATGATGATTGATAGTAAATGTAAACAGTCTATCATGATGATTGATAGTAAATGTAAACAGTGTATCATGATGATTGATAGTAAATGTAAACAGTCTATCATGATGATTGATAGTAAATGTAAACAGTGTATCATGATGATTGATAGTAAATGTAAACAGTGTATCATGATGATTGATAGTAAATGTAAACAGTGTATCATGATGATTGATAGTAAATGTAAACAGTGTATCATGATGATTGATAGTAAATGTAAACAGTGTATCATGATGATTGATAGTAAATGTAAACAGTGTATCATGATGATTGATAGTAAATGTAAACAGTGTATCATGATGATTGATAGTAAATGTAAACAGTGTATCATGATGATTGATAGTAAATGTAAACAGTGTATCATGATGATTGATAGTAAATGTAAACAGTGTATCATGATGATTGATAGTAAATGTAAACAGTGTATCATGATGATTGATAGTAAATGTAACAATGTATCATGTTGATTGATAGTAAATGTAAACAGTGTATCATGATGATTGATAGTAAATGTAACAATGTATCATGATGATTGATAGTAAATGTAAACAGTGTATCATGATGATTGATAGTAAATGTAAACAGTGTATCATGATGATTGATAGTAAATGTAAACAGTGTATCATGATGATTGATAGTAAATGTAAACAGTGTATCATGATGATTGATAGTAAATGTAAACAGTGTATCATGATTATTGGTAGTAAATGTAAACAGTGTATCATGATGATTGATAGTAAATGTAAACAGTGTATCATGATGATTGATAGTAAATGTACACAGTATATCATAATGATTGATAGTAAATGTAAACAGTGTATCATGATGATTGATAGTAAATGTAAACAGTTTATCATGATTATTGGTAGTAAATGTAAACAGTGTATCATGATGATTGATAGTAAATGTAAACAGTGTATCATGATGATTGATAGTAAATGTAAACAGTGTATCATGATGATTGATAGTGAATGTAAACATTTGTATTTGAACCAATATGACAACAGTACTGTTACAGGTCACACTACTACAAAGTAGACACCTCTTTAAAGGGTAATACTACACTACCACTGTCACGACTCCTACAGACGGTGGCTCCCCTTCCTGTTCAGGTGGCGCTCGGCGGTCGTCGTCACCCGCCCACTAGCTGCCACTGATCCCTTTTCCCCTTTCTGTTTATTGGTTTCACCTGTTTGTGTTTTGGGCTGATTAGTCGGGCTTTATTAGCCAGCCTGCCCACCTGCTCTTTGTGCGGGATTGTTTTGTGTAACTTGTGTGTACGTCTGTGGGTTACGTGTTTCCCATTTCATGGGTTTTGCTGGACTGTTTAAGTCCCCGTGTTTGGGGCATTTGTTTTGGGTGCGCCCTGTGTTTTCGTGGGGTTGGCTTATGTTCGTCGTTTTGTGCATTAAATATAGTACTACCCTGAACTCTCTGCTTCCTGCGCCTGACTTCTCACCCACTATACCCAGTACGTTACAACCACCCCTTCTACAACCTACTTACCAAGACACACAGAAAGACACACATGCTAACCCATTGACCTATGAACTCTCCATGGCTGGACCGATAAACATTTGTAGATGAGTTGAGCTCATGGCTGTGTTCTGGTCCATTCTGGCTTCATTCTGGCCATGTTTATAATTTTCAAGGTTATTTGTGGGTTTAAATCACCAGAAGGAGCTGCTCTGTGCTGTGGCTGTTCTGATTAACTAGCTCCTGCAAACAGGGCTCACTCACACACATATCCATCCAACGTCCATATTACCCAGCACTGTCCTCACTGCCTGATTCCTCCTCCAACATCTGACTGTGGAAAATGGACCAGACACACACATACACACACGGGCTCAGTCTTATCAGTGAAATTGTTTTGGAATGGGGCTGATGGCAGGCAGAGGACAGCCACAGATGTTTGGCTACCAAAGTGTTTGTGTGAGTGTGTGAGTGTGATCCCCATTGGTCCAAGCAATGACTGAGTTTCTGCCTATCACAAATTAAACAGAACCCCCTGGTTAGTAAACAGTGGTTTCTGGTTGAACCCAAAGCAAGACTTGAACATTAAGGCTTGACATGCATAAACGAGTGAGTGATGGAGAGCTTGAGACAGGGTTATTACAGTAACACTTCCTGTCACTCCTCTTCTCTATTATATGACACAACCACCCTCACAACCTATCACAGGAGAGCAGCTCTCAAACCACTTCAAATACACTCCACCATGTCAGAGACAGACACTGTGTGTGTGTGTGTCTGTACATGTATTTGTGTGATGTATCTACTCGCCGATCCCTTCCACATCATCCCAGAACAGGGGACATCGCAAAGTTCCATTGTCGCTCAGGGCAACGATCAGCCCTAGAGGATTCTTCATACGGTGAAGGGGGGGGAGACAATCAGTAAGAGGGAATGAGAGTGAGAGAGAGGACGGTGGAAAGGAGAGAGAGAGAGAGAGAGATAGAGAGAGAGAGAGGGTGGAAAGGAGAGAGAGAGAGAGAGAGAGAGAGAGAGAGAGAGAGAGAGAGAGAGAGAGAGGGTGGGTGGGTGGGTGGGTGGGTGGGTGGGTGGGTGGGTGGGTGGGAGGGTTGAAAGGGGTAGAGAGGGAGAAAGAGACAGATACATATAAAGAAGCTGATTGCAGACTGCTGAAGGACAATGACAAGTGTATGTCAACTGCAGTGCATTGTGGGGGTTTATTAATACCTATTTCTAAGGACAGACATTAATATTCATGCTGCTGTGAGTTACATCTGATCCCTCACCATTGTCTCCCTCCCTCCGCAATGAATATCACATCTCACACACACACACACACACACACACACACACACACACACACACAGACACACACACACACACACAGACACAGACACACACACACACACACACACACACACACACACACACACACACACACACCTACCTATAGTGATTTTTTTTCTCAGGTTTCAGCAAGGGAGGATGTATACTCCACTTACAAGGAAGTTGATGTAGTGGAGAGGTATTGGCATGGTTACCATCTGGCCCCTCACAACAACAGCCTTAGCCGGGACACAACATGACAATAAAATAAATAATGAATATGAATACAGCAGACATCCACATTTATTATAAATGTATTTTTAACATCAATTTATATGTTTTCAATAATTACAATATGTGTTTTTTGGCGCCTCACTGTGTGGAACTCATACCAGAGGTTTTCTGGCATGTAGCCCTCTACATCTCTGACCCCCTGTCAATCAAATATGGTCAAACAGCACTTCAGAAAGATCCAGACCAGGACTTATGACAGACATATCAGAACATTAAGCGTAATGTTTGAAAGAACATTGAAGTCCTGGTTGAAGTCGGAATTTTACATACACTTTTGGAGTCATTAAAACGTGTTTTTCAACCAATCCATACATTTCTTGTTAACCTCTCTGGGATATTCGGGACGGTAGCGTCCCACCTCAAGAAAAGCCAGTGAAACTGCAGGGCGCCAAATTCAAAACAACAGAAATCCCATAATTAAAATTCCTCAAACATACAAGTATTTCACACCATTTTAAAGATAAACTTGTTTATCAGCCACAGTGTCTGATTTCAAAAAGGCTTTACGATGAAAGCACACCAAACAATTGTTAGGTCAGTACGTAGTCACAGAAAAACACAGCCATTTTTCCAGCCAAAAAAAGCAGAAATAGAGATACAATTAATCACTAACCTTTGATGATCTTCATCAGATGATGAATGACTTCATGTTACACAATACATATATGTTTTGTTCGGTAAAGTTCATATTTATATCCAAAAATCTCACTATACATTGGCGCGTTATGTTCAGTAGTTCCAAAAACATCTTGCAGAGAGCCAAATCAATTTCCAGAAATACTCATAATAAACATTGCTAAAAGATACAAGTGTTATGCATGGAATTTTACATCCACTTCTTCTTAATGCAACCGCTGTGTCAGATTTCAAAAAAGCTTTACCGAAAAAGCACACCATGCAATAATCTGAGTACAGCGCTCAGACATCAAATCAAGTCATACAGATATCCGCCATGTTGTGGAGTCAACAAAGTCAGAAATAGCATTATAAATATTCCCTTACCTTTGATGATCTTCATCAGAATGTACTCCCAGGAATCCCAGTTCCACAAAAAAAATGTTTGATTTGTTTGATAAAGTCCATAATTTATGTCCAAATACCTACTTTTTGTTCACGCGTTTAGCCCAGTAATCCAAATTCATGAGGCGCGAGCAGACGAAAAGTAAAAAAGTTCCATTACAGTCCGATCAAATGATGTCTAGAATCAATCTTTAGGATGTTTTTATCATACATCTTCAATAATATTCCAACCGGAGAATTCCTTTGTCTGTAGAAATGCAATGTAATGCAAGCTAACTCTCACGTGAACGCGTGTGGTCAGCTCACGGCATTCTGGCAGACCTCTGACTCATTCAGCATTCATTCCCCCCTCCTTCACAGTAGAAGCATCAAACAAGGTTCTAAAGACTGTTGACATCTAGTGGAAGCCTTAATTAGGAAGTGCAATTTGACCCCATAGACACTGTATATTCGATAGGCAATGAGTTGAAAAACTACATATCTCAGATTTCCCACTTCCTGGTTGGATTATTTATCAGGTTTTGGCCTGCCATATGAGTTATGTTGTACTCACAGACATCATTCAAACAGTTTTAGAAACTTTCGAGTGTTTTCTATCCAAATCTACTAATCTATGCATATTCTAACTTTTAGGACTGAGTAGCAGGCAGTTTACTCTGGGAACATTTTTATCCAAGCTACTCAATACTGCCCCCCTGTCCCAAAGAAGTTAATTAACAAACTATAGTTTTGGCAAATTGGTGAGGACATCTACTTTGTGTATGACACATGTAATGTTTCTGTATACAGTTGAAGTCGAAAGTTTTACATAAAACTTAGCCAAATACATTTCAACTCAGTTTTTCACAATTCCTGACATTTAATCCAAGTAAACATTCCCTGTTTTAGGTCAGTTAGGACCATCACATTATTTTAAGAATGTGAAATATCAGAATAATAGTACAGAGAATGATTTATATCAGCTTTTATTTCTTTCATCACATTCCCAGGGTGTCAGATGTTTACATACACTCAATTAGTACTTGGTAGCATTGCATTTAAATTGTTTAGCTTGGGTCAAACATTTTGGGTAGCCTTCCACAAGCTTCCCACAATAAGTTGGGTGAATTTTGGCCCATTCTTCCTGACAGAGCTGGTGTAACTGAATCAGGATTGTAGGCCTCCTTGCTCGCACACGGTTTTTCAGTTCTGCCCACAAATGTTCAATAGGAATGAGGTCAGGGCTTTGTGATGGCCACTCCAATACCTTGACTTAAGCCACTTAAGAAAACTCTTGGAATTCTCCTACAACCAGATTCACCTGGAATGATTTTCCAACAGCCTTGAAGGAGTTCCCACATATGCTGAGCAATTGTTGGCTGCTTTTCCTTCACTCTGCAGTGCAACTCAGCCCAAACCATCTTAACCTCTTTGATCTCTAGGGGCGCTATTTCATTTTTGGATAAAAAACGTTCCCGTTTTAAGCGCGATATTTTGTCACGAAAAGATGCTCGACTATGCATAGTCTTGACAGTTTTTGAAAGAAAACACTCTGAAGTTTCAGAATCTGCAAAGATATTGTCTGTAAGTGCCCCAGAACTCATTCTACAGGCGAAACCAAGATGATGCGTCAACCAGGAAATGAGCAGAATTTCTGAAGCTCTGTGTTCCATTGTCTCCTTATATGGCTGTGATTGCGCAAGGAATGAGCCTACACTTTCTGTCGTTCCCCAAAGGTGTTAGCAGCATTGTGACGTATTTGTAGGCATATCATTGGAAGATTGACCATAAGAGACTACATTTTCCAAGTGTCCGCCTGGTGTCCTGCGTGGAATTCGGTGCGCAATTGCCAGCTGCTTGTACTTTTCCATTTGATTGAGGGGAGAAACCATGCTTCCAAGAACGATATATCAATGAAGAGATATGTGAAAAACACCTTGAGGATTGATTCTAAACAACGTTTGCCATGTTTTCAGTCGATATTATGGAGTTAATTTGGAAAAAACTTCGCGTTTTGAGGACTGAATTTTCGGGGTTTTTTGGTAGCCAAATGTGATGTATAAAACGGAGCTATTTCTAATACACAAAGAATCTTTTTGGAAAAACTGAGCATCTGCTATCTAACTGAGAGTATCCTCATTGAAAACATCAGAAGTTCTTCAAAGGTAAATTATTTTATTTGAAGGCTTTTATGTTTTTGTTGAAATGTTGCGTGCTGGATGCTAACGCTAATGCTAACGCTAAATGCTACGCTAGCTAGCTACTTTTACACAAATGATTGTTTTCCTATGGTTGAGAAGCATATTTTGAAAATCTGAGATGACAGTGTTGTTTACAAAAGGCTAAGCTTGAGAGATGGCATATTTATTTCATTTCATTTGCGATTTTCATGAATAGTTAACGTTGCGTTATGGTAATGAGCTTGAGTCTGTATTCCTGATACCGGATCCGGGATGGGGAGATCAGAGAGGTTAACTGGTTTGAGTTCGGGTGATTGTGGAGGACAGGTCATCTGATGCAGCTGTTCATCACTCTCCTTCTTGGACAAATAGCCCTTACGCAGCCTGGAGGTGTGTTTTGGGTCATTGTTCAAAAGGGAAGGCATATCATAGTCATGCTGGTTAAGTGTGCCTTGAATTCTACATAAATCACTGACAGTGTCAGCAGCAAAGCACCCCCACACCATCACACCTCCTCCTCCATGCTTCACGGTGGGAACCACACATGCAGAGATCATCCGTTCACCTATTGTGCATCTCACAAAGACCAAAACATCTCAAATTTGGACTCATCGGACCAAAGGACAAATTAGCACCAATCTAATGTCCATTGTTCGTTTTTCTTTGCCCAATCAAGTCTATTCTTCTTATTGGTGTCCTTTAGGAGTGGTTTCATTGCAGCAAATCGATCATGAAGGCATGATTGAGGCAGTCTCCTCTGAACAGTTGATGTTGAGATGTGTCTGTTACTTGAACTCTGTGAATAATTTATTTGGGCTGCAATCTGAGGTGCAGTTTATTCTATCCTCTGCAGCATAGGTAACTCTGGGTCTTCCTTTTCTATGGCGGTCCTCATGAGAGCCAGTTTCATCATAGCGCTTGTTGGTTTTTACGACTGCACTTGAAGAAAGTTCTTGAATTTTTCCGCATTGACTGACCTTCATGTCTTAAAGTAATGATGGACATTTATCTTTGCTTATTTGAGCTGTTCTTGCCATAATATGGACTTGGTCTTTTACCAAATAGGGCTATGTTCTGTATACCAACACTACCTTGTCACAACACAACTGATTGTCTCAAACGTATTGAGAAGGAAATAAATTCAACAAATTAACTTTAACAAGGCACAAGTGTTAATTGAAATGCATTCCAGGTGACTACTTCATGGTTGAGAGAATGCCAAGAGTGTGAAAAGATGTCATCAAGTCAAAGGGCGGCTACTTTGAAGAATCTCAAATATTAAATATATTTTGTTGATCACTTCTTTGGTTTCTACATGATTCCATATTTGTTATTTCATAGTTATGAGGTCTTCACTATTATTCTACAATGTAGAAAATAGTAGAAATCAAGAAAAACATTTGAATGAGTAGGTGTGTCCAACGCTTTGACTGATTCTGAAAACTAACTACCTTCATTTTGCTGGGACCCAGGAAGAGTAGCTGCATGAGCAGATAATGGGGATCTATAAGACAAATAACATACACAAGATCCAAGTGCAGGAGGAAACAAGACTATTTGATACAGTCCAGCTGAGGATTGTGGGTAAATCCAGCTGTGAGGCTGACAGAGGGCAGAGGACAGCTGTGGCCTACAGGACCCAGCCATTGGTGGGAGTGGAGAGAGAGGGAGAGAGCAAGCGAGGGAGATAGGAGAGAGAGAAGGAGGGAGGCTGATGGAGGGAGAGTTAGTGATTGAGTCTGAAAGAGAGGGTGTGGGTTGTGAACTCCGAAATATGTCAGATGCAGTTAGTTTGTCAAAGTCTACACTGTACTGTAATCTCTATCCACATTATTGACATTATTAGCTTCATTGGTGCTACCTGGCCTGGTTCCATTTTGACATTATCTTGTGACCTGGAGAATTTAAGATGATCACATTCTGGGAGGATTTACAAAATTATAATTATCTTGCGACGAGTTCTTACCCTCTCCTCTCCTCTCCTCTCCTCTCCTCTCCTCTCCTCTCCTCTCCTCTCCTCTCCTCTCCCCTCCTCTCCTCTCCTACACATTCATTCTTCCCCTACCTCCTTTTACCAAAACCTATGCCTCTTCAGCTGCCAAGAGGATGGCTGCTGTGAACGGTAATTACATATTGTGTTCCAACCACTTTAACTCTGGGCATGGGTGTCTCTGTGTGTGGAGACAGCAGACTGTAAGAATGTTATGTTAAAGACGTTCAGTCCAACTAAACAGTCCTCTTCAGTTAAATGACACATCAAATTAACTTTTACTTTTCTTCAATACTGGAAGATTGCATGGTTATCAAACTAAGTAGAAGATAAAATAACTGAGAGGAGAGAAAATACCTGAGGAAGAGAGAAAATAACTAAGGTGGAGAGAAAATAACTGAGGAGGAGAGAAAATAACCGAGGAGGAGAGAAAATAAATGAGGAGGATAGAAAATAACCGAGGAGGAGAGAAAATAACTGAGGAAGAGAGAAAATAACTGAGGAAGAGAGAAAATAACCGAGGAGGAGAGAAAATAACCAAGGAGGAGAGAAAATAACAGAGGAGAGAAAATAACTAAGAGGAGAGAAAATAAATGAGGAGGAGAGAAAATAAATGAGGAGGAGAGAAAATAACCGAGGAGGAGAGAAAATAAATGAGGATGAGAGAAAATAAATGAGGAGGAGAGAAAATAACCGAGGAGGAGAGAAAATAACCAAGGAGAAGAGAAAATAAATGAGGAGGAGAGAAAATAACTGAGAGGAGAGAAAATAACTGAGAGGAGAGAAAATAACTGAGCGGAGAGAAAATAACCGAGGAGGAGAAAAAATAACCAAGGAGGAGAGAAAATAACCGAGGAGGAGAGAAAATAACCGAGGAGGAGAGACAATAACTGAGGAAGAGAGAAAATAACTGAGGAAGAGAGAAAATAACCGAGGAGGAGAGAAAATAACCAAGGAGGAGAGAAAATAACAGAGGAGAGAAAATAACTGAGAGGAGAGAAAATAAATGAGGAGGAGAGAAAATAAATGAGGAGGAGAGAAAATAACCGAGGAGGAGAGAAAATAACCAAGGAGGAGAGAAAATAAATGAGGAGGAGAGAAAATAACCGAGGAGGAGAGAAAATAACCAAGGAGAAGAGAAAATAAATGAGGAGGAGAGAAAATAACTGAGAGGAGAGAAAATAACTGAGAGGAGAGAAAATAACTGAGAGGAGAGAAAATAACTGAGAGGAGAGAAAATAACCGAGGAGGAGAAAAAATAACAGATTAAGAGAGAAAATAACCGGGGAGGAGAGAAAATAACCAAGGAGGAGAGAAAATAACCGAGGAGGAGAGAAAATAACCGAGGAGGAGAGAAAATAACCGAGGAGGAGAGAAAATAACCGAGGAAGAGAGAAAATAACCGAGGAGGAGAGAAAATAACCGAGGAGGAGAGAAAATAACCGAGGAGGAGAGAAAATAACCGAGGACGGGAGAAAATAACCGAGGACGGGAGAAAATAACCGAGGACGGGAGAAAATAACCGAGGAGGAGAGAAAATAACCGAGGAAGAGAGAAAATAACCGAGGACGGGAGAAAATAACCGAGGACGGGAGAAAATAACCGAGGACGGGAGAAAATAACCGAGGAGGAGAGAAAATAACCGAGGAGGAGAGAAAATAACCGAGGAGGAGAGAAAATAACCGAGGAAGAGAGAAAATAACCGATGAAAGGAGAAAATAACCGAGGAGGAGAGAAAATAACCGAGGAGGAGAGAAAATAACCGAGGAGGAGAGAAAATAACTGAGAGGAGAGAAAAGAAAGGAGAGAGAGAAGAGATGAGGGTGGATTATTTTTTATTTTAATTAACTTATTTCACCTTTATTTAACCAGGTAGGCCAGTTGAGAACAAGTTACATCTGCGACCTGGCCAAGATAAAGCAAAGCAGTGCGACACAAACAACAACACAGAGTTACACATGGAATAAACAAACATAGTCAATAATACAATAGAAACATGTCTACATACAGTGTGTGCAAATTGGGTAAGGAGGTAAGGCAATAAATAGGCCATAGTAGCAAAATATTTACAATTTAGCAAATTAACACCAGAGTGATAGATGTGCAGATGATGTAGGTAGTTGGATGGGCTATTAACAGATGGGCTGTGTACAGCTGCAGCGATCGGTAAGCTGCTCAGATAGCTGATGCTTAAAGTTAGTGAGGGAGATATGCCTACAACTTCAGCGATTTTTGCCATTTGTTCCAGTCATTGGCAGCAGAGAACTGGAAGGAAAGGCGGCCAAAGTAAGTGTTGGCTTTGGGGATGACCCGTGAGATATACCTTCTGGAGCGCGTGCTACGGGTGAGTGTTGTTATGGTGACCAGTGAGCTGAGAGAAGGTGGAGCATCCATTTTGCTGAGTAGAGTGTTGGAGGCTATTTTGTAAATGAAGTCTAGGATTAGTAGGATAGTCAGTTTTAGGAGGGTAATTTTGGCAGCATGAGTGAAGGAGGCTTTGTGGTGAAATAGGAAGCCAATTCTAGATTTGATTTTGGATTGGAGATGTTTAATATGAGTCTGGAAGGAGAGTTTACAGTCTAACCAGACACCTAGGTATTTGTAGTTGTCCACATATTCTAAGTAAGAACCGTCCAGAGTAGTGATGCTAGTCGGGCTGGCGTGTGCGGGCAGCGATCGGTTGAAAAGCATGCATTTAGTTTTACTAGCGTTTAAAAGCAGTTGCAGGCCATGGAAGGAGTGTTGTATCGCATTGAAGCTCTTTTGGAGGTTAGTTAACACAGTGTCCAAAGAAGGGCCAGATGTTTACAGAATGGTGTCGTCTGCGTAGAGGTGGATCAAGGAATCCCCCGCAGCAAGAGTGACATCGTTGACATATACAGAGAAAAGAGTCGTCCCAAGAATTGAACCCTGCGGTACCCCAATAGAGACTGCCAGAGGTCTGGACAACAGGCCCTCACAGCTGCACAGTACTGTCTTTTATCGATGGCGGTTATGATATCATTTAGTACCTTTAGCGTGGCTGTGGTGCACCAACTCGCGTAGAAGGTACGGTGGGATTCGAAATGGTCAGGGATCTCTTTGTTGACTTGGCTTTCGAGATGGAGAGAGAGGAGAGATACAGGGTGAGGTAGAGTGAGAGATAAAGAGAGAATAGAGATGAGTGTTGAAGGAGAGAGGAGAGATACGGGATGAAGTAAAGTGAGAGATGGAGAGATACAGGGTGAGGGAGAGTGAAAGATGGATCTATATGGGGTGAGTGAGAGTGAGAGATGGAGAGAGAGGAGAAATATGGGGTGAGAGAGAGTAGAGATACGGGGTGAGGGAGAGAGAGATGGAGAGATACGGGGTGATGTAGAGTGAGATGGAGAAAGAGGAGGGATATGGGGTGAGGGAGAGTGAGAGATGGAGAGATAAGGGGTGATGTAGAGTGAGATGGAGAGAGAGGAGGGATATGGGGTGAGGGAGAGTGAGAGATGGAGAGATAAGAGATGTTGTAGAGTGAGATGGAGAGAGAGGAGGGATATGGGGTGAGGGAGAGTGAGAGATAGAGAGATAAGGGATGTTGTCGAGTGAGAGATGGAGAGAGGAGGGATACGGGGTGAGGGAGAGTGAGAGATTGAGAAAGAAGAAAGAAAGCACACTGTGACCTCTGCCTTCCTCTTCTTTTTGTATCAATAACTCGGCAAAAATAACACCAGCACTTCATCGAGCTAGACCAGACATTAGGTGGTCATTTTCAGCAAACACAGAAATGCTTTTGACAGTGCACCTTGCACAGAGCCACAAACTGCAGGTCTTTCAGAGAAAATAGGAGATAATGGGAGGAGTAGAGAAGATAGAAAGTGAATAAAGAGGAGCAGAGAAGAGAGGGAGGGAATGAGAGGAGTAGAGAGGAGAGGGAGGGAATGAGAGGAGTAGACAAGAGGGAGGGAATGAGAGGAGCAGAGAAGAGAGGGAGAGAATGAGAGGAGCAGAGAGGAGAGGGAGGGAATGAGAGGAGTAGAGATGAGAGGGAGGGAATGAGAGGAGTAGAGAGGAGAGGGAGGGAATGAGAGGAGCAGAGAAGAGAGGGAGGGAATGAGAGGAGCAGAAAAGATAGGGAGGGAATGAGAGGAGAAGAGAGGAGAGGGAGGGAATGAGAGGAGCAGAGAGGAGAGAGAGGGAATGAGAGGAGTAGAGATGAAAGGGAGGGAATGAGAGGAGTAGAGAGAAGAGGGAGGGAATGAGAGGAGCAGAGAAGAGAGGGAGGGAATGAGAGGAGTAGAGAAGAGAGGGAGGGATATAGGGGAGTGACTGGGCCCATTATCTGTGTGTGCGTGTGTGTGTTGTATTGTGTGTGTGTTTGCAGGACAGTTCTGGGCGGTAGTAATCACTGTCATGTTTCTACATTAGGTAGTAAACAGGTAAGTAACTCTGCCCACGACAGGGCATGAATAAGTCCAAATATGGAACAGACAGAGCAATGAGCTTACACCTCTAGACATACAACACATTATGTTATACTGCAACCCCACCCCGCCCACACACACACACACAAACACACACACACTGTCTCGGTCTTGATAGAAGCTTCCTCACTGCTCACTCAGGAAAGACGATAAAAAAAGAAAAGAGGAAGAAAAATGAGAGGAGAGAAAAGTGAGTGTGTTGGTGATGGTGGTTTAATCTCAGTTTGTGTTGGTGATGGTGGTTTAATCTCAGTTTGTGTTGGTGATGGTGGTTTACCTCAGTTTGTGTTGGTGATGGTGGTTTAATCTCAGTTTGTGTTGGTGATGGTGGTTTAATCTCAGTTTGTGTTGGTGATGGTGGTTTAATCTCAGTTTGTGTTGGTGATGGTGGTTTAATCTCAGTTTGTGTTGGTGATGGTGGTTTAATCTCAGTTTGTGTTGGTGATGGTGGTTTAATCTCAGTTTGTGTTGGTGATGGTGGTTTAATCTCAGTTTGTGTTGGTGATGGTGGTTTAATCTCAGTTTGTGTTGGTGATGGTGGTTTAATCTCAGTTTGTGTTGGTGATGGTGGTTTAATCTCAGGTTGTGTTGGTGATGGTGGTTTAATCTCAGTTTGTGTTGGTGATGGTGGTTTAATCTCAGTTTGTGTTGGTGATGGTGGTTTAATCTCAGTTTGTGTTGGTGATGGTGGTTTAATCTCAGTTTGTGTTGGTGATGGTGGTTTAATCTCAGTTTGTGTTGGTGATGGTGGTTTAATCTCAGTTTGTGTTGGTGATGGTGGTTTAATCTCAGTTTGTGTTGGTGATGGTGGTTTAATCTCAGTTTGTGTTGGTGATGGTGGTTTAATCTCAGTTTGTGTTGGTGATGGTGGTTTAATCTCAGTTTGTGTTGGTGATGGTGGTTTAATCTCAGTTTGTGTTGGTGATGGTGGTTTAATCTCAGTTTGTGTTGGTGATGGTGGTTTAATCTCAGTTTGTGTTGGTGATGGTGGTTTAATCTCAGTTTGTGTTGGTGATGGTGGTTTAATCTCAGTTTGTGTTGGTGATGGTGGTTTAATCTCAGTTTGTGTTGGTGATGGTGCTTTAATCTCAGTTTGTGTTGGTGATGGTGGTTTAATCTCAGTTTGTGTTGGTGATGGTGGTTTAATCTCAGTTTGTGTTGGTGATGGTGGTTTAATCTCAGTTTGTGTTGGTGATGGTGGTTTACCTCAGTTTGTGTTGGTGATGGTGGTTTAATCTCAGTTTGTGTTGGTGATGGTGGTTTAATCTCAGTTTGTGTTGGTGATGGTGGTTTAATCTCAGTTTGTGTTGGTGATGGTGGTTTAATCTCAGTTTGTGTTGGTGATGGTGGTTTAATCTCAGTTTGTGTTGGTGATGGTGGTTTAATCTCAGTTTGTGTTGGTGATGGTGGTTTAATCTCAGTTTGTGTTGGTGATGGTGGTTTAATCTCAGTTTGTGTTGGTGATGGTGGTTTAATCTCAGTTTGTGTTGGTGATGGTGGTTTAATCTCAGTTTGTGTTGGTGATGGTGGTTTAATCTCAGTTTGTGTTGGTGATGGTGGTTTAATCTCAGTTTGTGTTGGTGATGGTGGTTTAATCTCAGTTTGTGTTGGTGATGGTGGTTTAATCTCAGTTTGTGTTGGTGATGGTGGTTTAATCTCAGTTTGTGTTGGTGATGGTGGTTTAATCTCAGTTTGTGTTGGTGATGGTGGTTTAATCTCAGTTTGTGTTGGTGATGGTGGTTTAATCTCAGTTTGTGTTGGTGATGGTGGTTTAATCTCAGTTTGTGTTGGTGATGGTGGTTTAATCTCAGTTTGTGTTGGTGATGGTGGTTTAATCTCAGTTTGTGTTGGTGATGGTGGTTTAATCTCAGTTTGTGTTGGTGATGGTGGTTTAATCTCAGTTTGTGTTGGTGATGGTGGTTTAATCTCAGTTTGTGTTGGTGATGGTGGTTTAATCTCAGTTTGTGTTGGTGATGGTGGTTTAATCTCAGTTTGTGTTGGTGATGGTGCTTTAATCTCAGTTTGTGTTGGTGATGGTGGTTTAATCTCAGTTTGTGTTGGTGATGGTGGTTTAATCTCAGTTTGTGTTGGTGATGGTGGTTTAATCTTAGTTTGTGTTGGTGATGGTGGTTTACCTCAGTTTGTGTTGGTGATGGTGGTTTAATCTCAGTTTGTGTTGGTGATGGTGGTTTAATCTCAGTTTGTGTTGGTGATGGTGGTTTAATCTCAGTTTGTGTTGGTGATGGTGGTTTAATCTCAGTTTGTGTTGGTGATGGTGGTTTAATCTCAGTTTGTGTTGGTGATGGTGGTTTAATCTCAGTTTGTGTTGGTGATGGTGGTTTAATCTCAGTTTGTGTTGGTGATGGTGGTTTAATCTCAGTTTGTGTTGGTGATGGTGGTTTAATCTCAGTTTGTGTTGGTGATGGTGGTTTAATCTCAGTTTGTGTTGGTGATGGTGGTTTACCTCAGTTTGTGTTGGTGATGGTGGTTTAATCTCAGTTTGTGTTGGTGATGGTGGTTTAATCTCAGTTTGTGTTGGTGATGGTGGTTTAATCTCAGTTTGTGTTGGTGATGGTGGTTTAATCTCAGTTTGTGTTGGTGATGGTGGTTTAATCTCAGTTTGTGTTGGTGATGGTGGTTTAATCTCAGTTTGTGTTGGTGATGGTGGTTTAATCTCAGTTTGTGTTGGTGATGGTGGTTTAATCTCAGTTTGTGTTGGTGATGGTGGTTTAATCTCAGTTTGTGTTGGTGATGGTGGTTTAATCTCAGTTTGTGTTGGTGATGGTGGTTTAATCTCAGTTTGTGTTGGTGATGGTGGTTTAATCTCAGTTTGTGTTGGTGATGGTGGTTTAATCTCAGTTTGTGTTGGTGATGGTGGTTTAATCTCAGTTTGTGTTGGTGATGGTGGTTTAATCTCAGTTTGTGTTGGTGATGGTGGTTTATCTCAGTTTGTGTTGGTGATGGTGGTTTAATCTCAGTTTGTGTTGGTGATGGTGGTTTAATCTCAGTTTGTGTTGGTGATGGTGGTTTATTCTCAGTTTGTGTTGGTGATGGTGGTTTAATCTCAGTTTGTGTTGGTGATGGTGGTTTAATCTCAGTTTGTGTTGGTGATGGTGGTTTAATCTCAGTTTGTGTTGGTGATGGTGGTTTAATCTCAGTTTGTGTTGGTGATGGTGGTTTAATCTCAGTTTGTGTTGGTGATGGTGGTTTAATCTCAGTTTGTGTTGGTGATGGTGGTTTAATCTCAGTTTGTGTTGGTGATGGTGGTTTAATCTCAGTTTGTGTTGGTGATGGTGGTTTAATCTCAGTTTGTGTTGGTGATGGTGGTTTAATCTCAGTTTGTGTTGGTGATGGTGGTTTAATCTCAGTTTGTGTTGGTGATGGTGGTTTAATCTCAGTTTGTGTTGGTGATGGTGGTTTAATCTCAGTTTGTGTTGGTGATGGTGGTTTAATCTCAGTTTGTGTTGGTGATGGTGGTTTAATCTCAGTTTGTGTTGGTGATGGTGGTTTAATCTCAGTTTGTGTTGGTGATGGTGGTTTAATCTCAGTTTGTGTTGGTGATGGTGGTTTAATCTCAGTTTGTGTTGGTGATGGTGGTTTAATCTCAGTTTGTGTTGGTGATGGTGGTTTAATCTCAGTTTGTGTTGGTGATGGTGGTTTAATCTCAGTTTGTGTTGGTGATGGTGGTTTAATCTCAGTTTGTGTTGGTGATGGTGGTTTAATCTCAGTTTGTGTTGGTGATGGTGGTTTAATCTCAGTTTGTGTTGGTGATGGTGGTTTAATCTCAGTTTGTGTTGGTGATGGTGGTTTAATCTCAGTTTGTGTTGGTGATGGTGGTTTAATCTCAGTTTGTGTTGGTGATGGTGGTTTAATCTCAGTTTGTGTTGGTGATGGTGGTTTAATCTCAGTTTGTGTTGGTGATGGTGGTTTAATCTCAGTTTGTGTTGGTGATGGTGGTTTAATCTCAGTTTGTGTTGGTGATGGTGGTTTAACCTCAGTTTGTGTTGGTGATGGTGGTTTAATCTCAGTTTGTGTTGGTGATGGTGGTTTAATCTCAGTTTGTGTTGGTGATGGTGGTTTAATCTCAGTTTGTGTTGGTGATGGTGGTTTAATCTCAGTTTGTGTTGGTGATGGTGGTTTAATCTCAGTTTGTGTTGGTGATGGTGGTTTAATCTCAGTTTGTGTTGGTGATGGTGGTTTAATCTCAGTTTGTGTTGGTGATGGTGGTTTAATCTCAGTTTGTGTTGGTGATGGTGGTTTAATCTCAGTTTGTGTTGGTGATGGTGGTTTAATCTCAGTTTGTGTTGGTGATGGTGGTTTAATCTCAGTTTGTGTTGGTGATGGTGGTTTAATCTCAGTTTGTGTTGGTGATGGTGGTTTAATCTCAGTTTGTGTTGGTGATGGTGGTTTAATCTCAGTTTGTGTTGGTGATGGTGCAGTTTGTGTTGGTGATGGTGGTTTAATCTCAGTTTGTGTTGGTGATGGTGGTTTAATCTCAGTTTGTGTTGGTGATGGTGGTTTAATCTCAGTTTGTGTTGTGATGGTGGTTTAATCTCAGTTTGTGTTGGTGATGGTGGTTTAATCTCAGTTTGTGTTGGTGATGGTGGTTTAATCTCAGTTTGTGTTGGTGATGGTGGTTTAATCTCAGTTTGTGTTGGTGATGGTGGTTTAATCTCAGTTTGTGTTGGTGATGGTGGTTTAATCTCAGTTTTTGTTGGTGATGGTGGTTTAATCTCAGTTTGTGTTGGTGATGGTGGTTTAATCTCAGTTTGTGTTGGTGATGGTGGTTTAATCTCAGTTTGTGTTGGTGATGGTGGTTTAATCTCAGTTTGTGTTGGTGATGGTGGTTTAATCTCAGTTTGTGTTGGTGATGGTGGTTTAAACTCAGTTTGTGTTGGTGATGGTGGTTTAATCTCAGTTTGTGTTGGTGATGGTGGTTTAATCTCAGTTTGTGTTGGTGATGGTGGTTTAATCTCAGTTTGTGTTGGTGATGGTGGTTTAATCTCAGTTTGTGTTGGTGATGGTGGTTTAATCTCAGTGTGTGTTGGTGATGGTGGTTTAACCTCAGTTTGTGTTGGTGATGGTGGTTTAATCTCAGTTTGTGTTGGTGATGGTGGTTTAATCTCAGTTTGTGTTGGTGATGGTGGTTTAATCTCAGTTTGTGTTGGTGATGGTGGTTTAATCTCAGTTTGTGTTGGTGATGGTGGTTTAACCTCAGTTTGTGTTGGTGATGGTGGTTTAATCTCAGTTTGTGTTGGTGATGGTGGTTTAATCTCAGTTTGTGTTGGTGATGGTGGTTTAATCTCAGTTTGTGTTGGTGATGGTGGTTTAATCTCGATTAGTGTTGGTGATGGTGGTTTAATCTCAGTTTGTGTTGGTGATGGTGGTTTAATCTCAGTTTGTGTTGGTGATGGTGGTTTAATCTCAGTTTGTGTTGGTGATGGTGGTTTAATCTCAGTTTGTGTTGGTGATGGTGGTTTAATCTCAGTTTGTGTTGGTGATGGTGGTTTAATCTCAGTTTGTGTTGGTGATGGTGGTTTAATCTCAGTTTGTGTTGGTGATGGTGGTTTAATCTCAGTTTGTGTTGGTGATGGTGGTTTAATCTCAGTTTGTGTTGGTGATGGTGGTTTAATCTCAGTTTGTGTTGGTGATGGTGGTTTAATCCCGGTTTGTGTTGGTGATGGTGGTTTAATCTCAGTTTGTGTTGGTGATGGTGGTTTAATCTCAGTTTGTGTTGGTGATGGTGGTTTAATCTCAGTTTGTGTTGGTGATGGTGGTTTAATCTCAGTTTGTGTTGGTGATGGTGGTTTAATCTCAGTTTGTGTTGGTGATGGTGGTTTAATCTCAGTTTGTGTTGGTGATGGTGGTTTAATCTCAGTTTGTGTTGGTGATGGTGGTTTAATCTCAGTTTGTGTTGGTGATGGTGGTTTAATCTCAGTTTGTGTTGGTGATGGTGGTTTAATCTCAGTTTGTGTTGGTGATGGTGGTTTAATCTCAGTTTGTGTTGGTGATGGTGGTTTAATCTCAGTTTGTGTTGGTGATGGTGGTTTAACCTCAGTTTGTGTTGGTGATGGTGGTTTAATCTCAGTTTGTGTTGGTGATGGTGGTTTAATCTCAGTTTGTGTTGGTGATGGTGGTTTAATCTCAGTTTGTGTTGGTGATGGTGGTTTAATCTCAGTTTGTGTTGGTGATGGTGGTTTAATCTCAGTTTGTGTTGGTGATGGTGGTTTAATCTCAGTTTGTGTTGGTGATGGTGGTTTAATCTCAGTTTGTGTTGGTGATGGTGGTTTAATCTCAGTTTGTGTTGGTGATGGTGGTTTAATCTCAGTTTGTGTTGGTGATGGTGGTTTAATCTCAGTTTGTGTTGGTGATGGTGGTTTAATCTCAGTTTGTGTTGGTGATGGTGGTTTAATCTCAGTTTGTGTTGGTGATGGTGGTTTAATCTCAGTTTGTGTTGGTGATGGTGGTTTAATCTCAGTTTGTGTTGGTGATGGTGGTTTAATCTCAGTTTGTGTTGGTGATGGTGGTTTACCTCAGTTTGTGTTGGTGATGGTGGTTTAATCTCAGTTTGTGTTGGTGATGGTGGTTTAATCTCAGTTTGTGTTGGTGATGGTGGTTTATTCTCAGTTTGTGTTGGGGATGGTGGTTTAATCTCAGTTTGTGTTGGTGATGGTGGTTTAATCTCAGTTTGTGTTGGTGATGGTGGTTTAATCTCAGTTTGTGTTGGTGATGGTGGTTTAATCTCAGTTTGTGTTGGTGATGGTGGTTTAATCTCAGTTTGTGTTGGTGATGGTGGTTTAATCTCAGTTTGTGTTGGTGATGGTGGTTTAATCTCAGTTTGTGTTGGTGATGGTGGTTTAATCTCAATTTGTGTTGGTGATGGTGGTTTAATCTCAGTTTGTGTTGGTGATGGTGGTTTAATCTCAGTTTGTGTTGGTGATGGTGGTTTAATCTCAGTTTGTGTTGGTGATGGTGGTTTAATCTCAGTTTGTGTTGGTGATGGTGGTTTAATCTCAGTTTGTGTTGGTGATGGTGGTTTAATCTCAGTTTGTGTTGGTGATGGTGGTTTAATCTCAGTTTGTGTTGGTGATGGTGGTTTAATCTCAGTTTGTGTTGGTGATGGTGGTTTAATCTCAGTTTTTGCTGGTGATGGTGGTTTAATCTCAGTTTGTGTTGGTGATGGTGGTTTAATCTCAGTTTGTGTTGGTGATGGTGGTTTAATCTCAGTTTGTGTTGGTGATGGTGGTTTAATCTCAGTTTGTGTTGGTGATGGTGGTTTAATCTCAGTTTGTGTTGGTGATGGTGGTTTAATCTCAGTTTGTGTTGGTGATGGTGCTTTAATCTCAGTTTGTGTTGGTGATGGTGGTTTAATCTCAGTGTGTGTTGGTGATGGTGGTTTAATCTCAGTTTGTGTTGGTGATGGTGGTTTAATCTCAGTTTGTGTTGGTGATGGTGGTTTAATCTCAGTTTGTGTTGGTGATGGTGGTTTAATCTCATTTTGTGTTGGTGATGGTGGTTTAATCTCAGTTTGTGTTGGTGATGGTGGTTTAACCTCAGTTTGTGTTGGTGATGGTGGTTTAATCTCAGTTTGTGTTGGTGATGGTGGTTTAATCTCAGTTTGTGTTGGTGATGGTGGTTTAATCTCAGTTTGTGTTGGTGATGGTGGTTTAATCTCAGTTTGTGTTGGTGATGGTGGTTTAATCTCAGTTTGTGTTGGTGATGGTGGTTTAATCTCAGTTTGTGTTGGTGATGGTGGTTTAATCTCAGTTTGTGTTGGTGATGGTGGTTTAATCTCAGTTTGTGCTGGTGATGGTGGTTTAATCTCAGTTTGTGTTGGTGATGGTGGTTTAATCTCAGTTTGTGTTGGTGATGGTGGTTTAATCTCAGTTTGTGTTGGTGATGGTGGTTTAATCTCAGTTTGTGTTGGTGATGGTGGTTTAATCTCAGTTTGTGTTGGTGATGGTGGTTTAAAATCTGTTTGTGTTGGTGATGGTGCTTTAATCTCAGTTTGTGTTGGTGATGGTGGTTTAATCTCAGTGTGTGTTGGTGATGGTGGTTTAATCTCAGTTTGTGTTGGTGATGGTGGTTTAATCTCAGTTTGTGTTGGTGATGGTGGTTTAATCTCAGTTTGTGTTGGTGATGGTGGTTTAATCTCATTTTGTGTTGGTGATGGTGGTTTAATCTCAGTTTGTGTTGGTGATGGTGGTTTAACCTCAGTTTGTGTTGGTGATGGTGGTTTAATCTCAGTTTGTGTTGGTGATGGTGGTTTAATCTCAGTTTGTGTTGGTGATGGTGGTTTAATCTCAGTTTGTGTTGGTGATGGTGGTTTAATCTCAGTTTGTGTTGTGATCGTGGTTTAATCTCGGGTAGTGTTGGTGATGGTGGTTTAATCTCAGTTTGTGTTGGTGATGGTGGTTTAATCTCAGTTTGTGTTGGTGATGGTGGTTTAATCTCAGTTTGTGTTGGTGATGGTGGTTTAATCTCAGTTTGTGTTGGTGATGGTGGTTTAATCTCAGTTTTTGTTGGTGA
>NC_092173.1:37581853-37636853 GCF_045791955.1 Oncorhynchus clarkii lewisi | reverse complement strand
AATCAATAGCAATTTCCATGTAGAAAGGAGCCAGAGAGGAGAGTCACTTACATAAGGAATTCCAAACAGACTGAACTCCATCATTCCTGTTAAATAGAGAGACAGCCAATAGATAGACAAACAAACAAACACACACACCTATGACGGTGTTGTAGAGCAGATCCCAGCTGACGTTGGTGTCTCCCAGGCGGTGTCCAGCCCAATTACCATTTGGGGGCTCGGTAGACCTGGTCACCACTATCCCCCTATTCCCTATCACACTCAGCAAGGTGCTGGAGGAGGGGAGAGGGGGAAGAGAGGTCAGATATCTGCCTGCAGTCTAGCTCAGGTCAAACTATTGTATGCGAACAGGCACGTAAGGCCATTGGTTGGAGCTGCTCATGAACTGTCTAGTTGCTGTATCAGTTTCACTATATAGGAGTCATACCAAAGATTGTAAATATGGCACCTGATGTGTCTCTACTTGGCACTCAGCATTATGAAGGAGATTGTGGGTAAGTCCCTGTGATAGACTAGCATCCTTTCCAGGGTGTGTAGGTGTACATCAAGCTGCCTCACTCTAAAGAAAGCCAAGGCTCGTGCAAGGCTACTGACTTACTTAAGTGGTTACGAGAGGTCCTTGATGATGGTGTGTATCGTGATAAGGGTGTGAGTGTTCTTACGTGGCATGTATGGTTGGTTATTGAAGACAGCGAGACACAGACTCTACTCTTCAACGGTTCCACGGACAAAGCTGGCTGGTTCATTCATGTCCTAAACACACAGTGAAGGTTAACGACATACTGTGTGTGAACATGCACAGACGTAGGATTTCACTCAACATCCAGAGGCCATCAGACTTCACGGTATTATTGTAGAATTCTGCAATTTCCCAATGCCACCACATTGCTGTAGGCTATATTAAGAAGTCTGGGAACGTTGCATAGGACCAGTAGATCTGGGATTTGCCAGAGATCACAGGACAAAGAGATAGAGCATTAAGGCATGTCAGTAATTGGACTTTGAAACAGGAAGTGCCCTGTCAGGCACTGTGATTGGCTAGTTGATGTGTTAACAGGAAGTTAAATATACCTCTACATATACCTCTACTTTCGTGTCCAAGTCTACAGACTCGTTGACTACAATACCAGGGAAGTCAGGCCATACCTAAAGTAGATAGAAAAGACAGCTTTAGTAGAGTTTACTAGAGACAATTAGTACATTTTACGAGACACAATTAGTAGAGTTGAATAGGGACAATTAGTAGAGTTGAATAGGGACAATCAGTAGAGTTGAATAGAGACAATTAGTAGAGCTAGAGAAAATTAGTAGAGTTTACTAGAGACAATAAGTAGAGTTGAATATAAACAGTTTATAGAGAACAGAGAGCCTGGTTAACACGACAGCAATCTGACGACAAGCACCCGAGTCAGAAGAGTTGATTATAGGGACAATTAGTAGAGTTGAATAGGGACAATCAGTAGAGTTGAATAGAGACAATTAGTAGAGTTTACTAGATATAATAAGGAGAGTTGAATAGAGAAAATTATTAGAGTTTACTAGAGCCAATAAGTAGAGTTGAATATAAACAATTAGTAGAGTTGTATAGAGAACAGAGAGCCTGGTTAACACGACAGCTTTTTGAATCTGACGACAAGCACCCGAGTCAGAAGACTCCCTCTGAATACTTCCTCCTTCTCTCTCTCACTTGTTCTCTCCTTTCTTTCATTACACTTCAAATTGGTAGGTTAAATACTTCAATATTCCTCTTTGTCCATCTGTTTGTTCTGACCTCAACCATCCCTCGCCTCCCCATCACTCTCTATCCCCCCCCCCCCCCCCTCCCTCACAGGAATTGAATTACTGGTGCTGACAAGTGTGCTGGAGATAAGGATGCTTAAACAGAAACAAGGGGGAAACATATAGGTAGAGTGTATTGTAGGGTGTAAAGTAAGGGTACTTGAGTTTAATGTACTTAGAGGCGCACCAAACGATTTATGCTAACAAGTGGTGGTGTAGGGTGTTGAGTAAGGGCACTTGTTTGAAGGGTATAATATAAGGGTGCTTACGTAGGATATTCCTGCTGCTCTCATTTTTCTGTAGAGGTCTGCTGTCTCATTGTCGTTGGAGTATCCATAGCGACAAAGCTGGGACCCAAAGGACCAATTGGCAGGAATCGCTGGACGTCCAATCAGCTGATGGGAATGAACAAGGAAGTGAAAACATTTGGGCAGCATTTGGAATTTTGGATGAAAAGCATGCCCAAATAAAACTGCCTTCTACTCAGGCCCAGAAGATAGGATATGCATATAATTAGTAGATTACACTCTAAAGTTTCCAAAAACTGTTAAAATAATGCCCGTGAGTATAACCTCTAGTGACTACCCATCCCGCATGCGGGAGCGTAATCATCGCCTCGACACTAATTAGCATAATGCAACAGACATAAATATTCCTAGAAAATATTCATATTCATGAAAATCACTAATGAAATATATTGAGACACAGATAGCCTTTTGTTAATCATCCTGTCATCTCAGATTTTCAAAATATGCTTTACAGCCAAAGCAAGACAAGCACTTGTGTAAGTTTATTGATAGCAAAGCATGTTGTCCAGCTAGCAGCAGGTAACTTGGTCACGGAAATCAGAAAAGCAATCAAATTAAATAGTTTACCTTTGATGAGCTTCGGATGTTTTCACTCACAAGACTCCCAGTTAGATAGCAAATGTTCCTTTTTTGCAAAAATAATATTTTTGTAGGCGAAATAGCTCCGTTTGTTCTTCAAGTTTGGCTGAGAAATCGCCCGGAAATTGCAGTCACGAAAACGCCGAAAAATATTCCAAATTAGCTCCATAATATCGACAGAAACATGGCAAACGTTGTTTATAATCAATCCTCAAGGTGTTTTTCAAATATCTATTCGATAATATATCCGTCGGGACAATTCGTTTTTCAGTAGGACCGATTGGAATAATGGCTACCTCTGTATTTTATGCGAGAGTCACTATGGGAGCCATAGTGCGCAATGTAGCCGCTTACGGGCCACTTGCGCAATGTAGCCGCTTATGGGTATTTTTCAACATAAATGCGTAAAACTACGTCACAATGCTGTTGGCACCTTGGGGAATACGGAGAAAGAGTAATCTGGTTGATAGCCCATTCACTGCTCAATAGGGACGCATTGGAACACTGCGCTTTCAAAACATGAGGCACTTCCGGATTGGATTTTTCTCAGGCTTTCGCCTCCAACATCAATTCTGTTATACTCACAGACAATATTTTTACAGTTTTGGAAACTTTAGAGTGTTTTCAATCCTAAACTGTCAATTATATGCATATTCTAGCATCTTGTCCTGACAAAATATCCCGTTTACTACGGGAACGTTATTTTTCCAAAACTGAATATACTGCCCCCTAGTCACAAAAGGATAACTTAACTGATTTGGCAGGCGAAAACCTGAGAAAAATCCATTCAGGAAGTAGGATTTTTTTTATGTTGTTTTCTATTCAATGCCATTACAGTATCCATTGACTTAGGACTCAAATAACAGTTCCTATGCCTTCCACTAGACGTCAACAGTCTTTAGAAATGGTTTGAAGCTTGTATTCTGAAAAATAAGGGCGTAAGAGCAGTCTGAATGAGTGGACCCTGCCGTGTCACAGAGCTTTTTCATGCGGGCGACCGAGAGAGTGCCTTTCTTGTTTACCTTTTATATTGACGACGTTATTGTCCGGTTGAAATATTATAGATTATTTAGGCTAAAAACAACCTGAGGATTGAATATAAACATTGTTTGACATGTTTCTATGAACTTTACGGATACAATTTGGATTTTTTTTGTCTGCCTGTTGTGACTGCGTTTGAGCCAGTGGATTACTGAAGAAAAAGAGAGACTTTATCGAACAAAAGGAACATTTATTGAATAAATGAATGTCTTCTGAGAGCAAACATATGAAGATTATCAAAGGTAAGTGATTCATTTTATCTCCATTTCTGATTTGTTTAACTCTTTTACTTGGTTGGTTACTGTTTGTAATGATTTGTCTGCTGGGCTGTGTTCTCAAATAATTGTAAGGTATGCTTTTGCCGTAAAGTATTTTGTAAATCTGACACCATGGTTGAATTCACCAGAAGTTCATCTTTAAACCTATGTAAAATAGTTGTATATTTTCTGAATTTTTATAATGAGTATTTCTGTATTTGAATTTGGTGCTCTGCAATCTCACTGGATGTTGGCCAGGTTGGACGCTAGCGTCCCACATACCCTAGAGAGGTTTTAAGAAAGTGTCCTTGTCTATGATAAGTTGTTGTTTGTGGGCTTTGTTGTGTATTTATCTGAGTTTGCATATGTGTGTGTGTGTGTGTGTGTGTGTGTGTGTGTGTGTGTGTGTGTGTGTGTGTGTGTGTGTGTGTGTGTGTGTGTGTGTGCATGTGGGTGTGTGTGTTTAGATTGGCTAGATGAGGGAGCAATGAAGCGTAAAAGCCCCAGCTGCTGTAGTCCATCAGGAGGGGCACAGAGCCAGACAAAACACTCACGTGCACACAGACGCATACACAAGCACACACACACACACACACAGCGGTACACTCCTCCACCACCAGTTCTGGGGTGGGTCCAGGATGCCCCCCCCTCCCCCTCCGGGTACTATAGGTTGGCTGGAAGTTCACATCTTGGGTCAAAGTTTAAAGGTGAGTGAATATAAATGTTTAGATGCAATCACATAAGGTCAAAAAAAGGACCATCTACATTTTTATTACAGCATGCCAGTATGCCCTTGAACTGCAACACAACAAACGTGACTGAGACTGGAGTTAGGAAGGGCGTGTTTGAGACTTTAGTTAGAAAAGGGTGGTTTTGGAGGCACGTTTGTGTGTTTGAGCAGTGCTTTGTCTAACCTGAACAAACAACCCTAATGTGTGTGTGTGTAAGAGATAAATAAAGTGAGAGAGAGAGATAAAGAAAGTGAAAGAGAGTGACAGAGATACAGAGAGAGAGAGAGCGATAGAGAGAGGCAGAAAGAGAGAGAGACAGAGGGACAGAAAGAGAAAGAAAGATAGAGGGAGAAAGAGAGAGAGAGAGAGAGAGAGAGAGAGAGAGAGAGAGAGAGAGAGAGAGAGAGAGAGAGAGAGAGAGGGAAAGGAGTGGGTGTGTGAGAGGGATGCAGAGACTGCATACTAATGCTCAGAAAGTTCTGCAGCCACATTGCAATGCCAATACAGAGAGAGAACAAAAGAGGGAGAGATGATAGGGGGGTGGGCTGCCCTGTTACACTATACAAGTCACTATCTATCTCTTTTTCACTCTCTTTTTCTCTCTCTAAGTCAAGTGAGGACTGTCTGTGCATACTGGTTTGGTATCAACCATACCAAGAACACTCATTATCTGGTACAATGTGATTACTATCATTACTGTAATGTCAGTTTCCAGTGTTATACCTAGGGACTATAATAATGAGTGTCATTATATATGACATTTACATGTTAGTCATTTAGCAGAGGCTCTTATCAAGAGTGACTGAAAAATGTTATCCTGTATCTTATCAGAACACCTGCAAATGAAATGACACCAGTGTTGTTGTTTTTTCCCTGGATATAGAACATATTTTTGGAACGAGTAATGTTGCTGACTATTCCCTACCTCCAGCAAGTGCACCAGTCTTTTTTAAGTGTGAAGACATTTCTAGAATCATATAAGTTAGATATGTTCTGTCAATAGGATATATAGTCAAATGTAGCAAAGTGTCTGCACACATGATTTTACATGTACATAGATTAATTCATGTATATAGACAGACACATAAATAGACAGACACATAAAGTGCGTTTCCCTCTCTTTCGGAGTCGTTTTTTTGGGTCGCTGCATAGGATCCACTCCGTTGTCCTGTTTGTAAGGCAGAACACAGGATCCGCGTCGCGAAAAACATATTCTTGGTCGTACTGATGGTGAGTTGATGCTGATCTTATATTCAGTAGTTCTTCTCGACTGTATGTAATGAAACCTAACCTACTCCATTTTGTTGATCCCTGCCTACAGACAGAAACTAAAACAAGAGGCTCCCACACTGAGGTCTGTCCAACGCTGGTCCGACCAAGCTGACTCCACACTCCAAGACTGCTTCCATCACGTGGACTGGGAGATGTTTCGTATTGCGTCAGATAACAACATTGACGAATACGCTGATTCGGTGTGCGAGTTCATTAGAACGTGCGTTGAAGATGTCGTTCCCATAGCAACGATTAAAACATTCCCTAACCAGAAACCGTGGATTGATGGCAGCATTCGTGTGAAACTGAAAGCGCGAACCACTGCTTTTAATCAGGGCAAGGTGTCTGGTAACATGACCGAATACAAACAGTGCAGCTATTCCCTCCGCAAGGCTATCAAACAAGCTAAGCGCCAGTACAGAGACAAAGTAGAATCTCAATTCAACGGCTCAGACACAAGAGGCATGTGGCAGGGTCTACAGTCAATCACGGACTACAGGAAGAAACCCAGCCCAGTCACGGACCAGGATGTCTTGCTCCCAGGCAGACTAAATAACTTTTTTGCCCGCTTTGAGGACAATACAGTGCCACTGACACGGCCTGCAACGAAAACATGCGGTCTCTCCTTCACTGCAGCCGAGGTGAGTAAGACATTTAAACGTGTTAACCCTCGCAAGGCTGCAGGCCCAGATGGCATCCCCAGCCGCGCCCTCAGAGCATGCGCAGACCAGCTGGCCGGTGTGTTTACGGACATATTCAATCAATCCCTATACCAGTCTGCTGTTCCCACATGCTTCAAGAGGGCCACCATTGTTCCAGTTCCCAAGAAAGCTAAGGTAACTGAGCTAAATGACTACCGCCCCGTAGCACTCACATCCGTCATCATGAAGTGCTTTGAGAGACTAGTCAAGGACCATATCACCTCCACCCTACCTGACACCCTAGACCCACTCCAATTTGCTTACCGCCCAAATAGGTCCACAGACGATGCAATCTCAACCACACTGCACACTGCCCTAACCCATCTGGACAAGAGGAATACCTATGTGAGAATGCTGTTCATCGACTACAGCTCGGCATTCAACACCATAGTACCCTCCAAGCTCGTCATCAAGCTCGAGACCCTGGGTCTCGACCCCGCCCTGTGCAACTGGGTACTGGACTTCCTGACGGGCCGCCCCCAGGTGGTGAGGGTAGGCAACAACATCTCCTCCCCGCTGATCCTCAACACTGGGGCCCCACAAGGTTGCGTTCTGAGCCCTCTCCTGTACTCCCTGTTCACCCACGACTGCGTGGCCACGCACGCCTCCAACTCAATCATCAAGTTTGCGGACGACACAACAGTGGTAGGCTTGATTACCAACAACGATGAGACGGCCTACAGGGAGGAGGTGAGGGCCCTCGGAGTGTGGTGTCAGGAAAACAACCTCACACTCAACGTCAACAAAACTAAGGAGATGATTGTGGACTTCAGGAAACAGCAGAGGGAACACCCCCCTATCCACATCGATGGAACAGTAGTGGAGAGGGTAGCAAGTTTTAAGTTCCTCGGCATACACATCACAGACAAACTGAATTGGTCCACTCACACAGACAGCATCGTGAAGAAGGCGCAGCAGCGCCTCTTCAACCTCAGGAGGCTGAAGAAATTCGGCTTGTCACCAAAAGCACTCACAAACTTCTACAGATGCACAAGAGCATCCTGGCGGGCTGTATCACCGCCTGGTATGGCAACTGCACCGCCCTCAACCGTAAGGCTCTCCAGAGGGTAGTGAGGTCTGCACAACGCATCACCGGGGGCAAACTACCTGCCCTCCAGGACACCTACACCACCCGATGTCACAGGAAGGCCATAAAGATCATCAAGGACATCAACCACCCGAGCCACTGCCTGTTCACCCCGCTATCATCCAGAAGGCGAGGTCAGTACAGGTGCATCAAAGCTGGGACCGAGAGACTGAAAAACAGCTTCTATCTCAAGGCCATCAGACTGTTAAACAGCCACCACTAACACTGAGTGGCTGCTGCCAACACACTGACACTGACTCAACTCCAGCCACTTTAATAATGGGAATTGATGGGAAATGATGTAAATATATCACTAGCCACTTTAAACAATGCTACCTTATATAAATGTTACTTACCCTACATTATTCATCTCATATGCATACGTATATACTGTACTCTATATCATCAACGGTATCCTTATGTAATACATGTATCACTAGCCACTTTATACTATACTATGCCACTTTGTTTACATACTCATCTCATTTGTACATACTGTACCCGATACCATCTACTGTATCTTGCCTATGCTGCTCTGTACCATCACTCATTCATATATCCTTATGTACATATTCTTTATCCCCTTACACTGTGTACAAGACAGTAGTTTTGGAATTGTTAGTTAGATTACTTGTTATTACTGCATTGTCGGAACTAGAAGCACAAGCATTTCGCTACACTCGCATTAACATCTGCTAACCATGTGTATGTGACAAATAAAATTTGATTTGATTTGATTTGATTTGTGTGCTTGTGTGCGTGTGTGTGTGTGTTGTCTTTAGCGTTTCAGTTCAGAAGTAGTGCACCATGACCATGACAGTCTCCCCCAGGAACCTATGGAAGGGATGCATAACACAGCAGATACACTTCTAGTCTACCCAAAGAGAGACATAGAGAGAGAGAGATAAAGACATAGAGAGAGAGATAAAGACATAGAGAGAGAGAGACATAGAGAGAGAGATAAAGACATAGAGAGAGATAGACATAGAGAGAGACAGAGAGAGATATAAAGACATAGAGAGAGAGAGATAAAGACATAGAGAGAGATAAAGACAGAGAGAGAGAGAGTAAAAGTTCAGGGAGAGTTGGGAGAAATTAAATAGATGCATTAGATCAGTGTCCCAGGGTTCATTTGCATTCCCACTCTGTGGAGGCAGAGATAGAGAGACTGGATACTGAGTTCCACTGGGAGGACCACTGGGAAAGTCACAAGTCATTCCTGCCTGTTTCATGTCAGAGAGGAATGTCTGTGTGTCTGCTGTTTGTCTGTGTGTGTTTCTGGGACCTTGTGGCAATAGAACGTGGTGTTATGACGTGAGTCACAAGAGAAAGGTTGTTAGCTCATCCACTAGCAAGGACTGACAGCTAACGACACGTACACAAAAAACACGTACACACACACACACAGCAGAGGCTCAAGAGTGGAACATACACACTGAAGTACCCTGTGGAGTTGTCATAACAGCTCAGCAATAAAAAAGGATAAAGCTGACATGAGCAGACTTATTGGACCTGTGTGTGCTGGGCCTCTGAGTGGTGGGCCGGAGGAAAGGCATGGAACAACGGCAATATACACTGATAGGAAGTTTTCCACTTATTATTATGGTCATAGATCTAGAGAGAGAGCGAGAAGGAGAGAGAGAGAGAGAGAAGGTAGGAGAGAGAGAAGGAGAAAGAGAGAGAGAGAGAGAAAGAGAGAGAGAGAAAGAGAGAGAGAAGGAGAGGGAGAAAGAGAGAGAGAAGGAGAGAGGAGAAAGAGAGAAAGAGAGAAGGAAAAAGAGAGAAGGAGAGAGAATGAGAAAGAGAGAGAGAGAGAGAAGGAGAGAGAAGGAGAAAGAGAGAGAGAGAGAGAGGTATTGAACTCATGGGCTCCTGAGTCTTTCTGCAAAAGATAGAATAAATGTAGATAAACCTGAACTCATTCAGGATACTAGCCTCAACATCAAAACCTTAATCCAAATCAAAAATCAATAACAAGAGAGCAGAAGGCTGTCTGAGAGAGCTGACTGCTCTACAGGCTGAGGTGAGAGAACTGAAAGAGGCACACATTTTTTTTTTTTTACCTTTATTTAACTAGGCAAGTCAGTTAAGAACAAATTCTTATTTTCAATGACGGCCTAGGAACATTGGGTTAACTGCCTGTTCAGGGGCAGAAGGACAGATTTGTTCCTTGTCAGCTCGGGGGTTTGAACTTCCAAACTTCTGGTTACTAGTCCAACGCTCTAACCTTCCTTATCTCCCTCCCACTTCACCTGAGATTCACACCTGTACTGGACCTTGTGATGTAATGAAGCAGACTTTACATTAACTCAGTTCTATATTACAACACACATGTGTTTCACATTCCACTTGATTGATCTACAAAAATATTGTTGGGATAAACTCATTGAAATGAGATATCTCTCTCTAACACACACAGACACACACAGACAGACACAGACACTAGTTGACCTCCGTTGGGACGAGCACATGACGTGGGATTTACTTTCCTTCCTCCCTCTCCTCCATCTCATTCCCCTGATTTTCCTTCCCCTGTAATGAGAGCACTGACCTCATTACAAGCAGATTACAAGTGCAGATACATTTTGTGTGTGTGTTTGTGTGCACAATCGTTTTTGTGTGTGTGCAGAGGAGTTTGTGTCTGCGCATTTTTAGGTATTTACACATTTGTATTTATGAGTGTGTATGCGTGCCTGTGTGTGTGTGTGTTTGTATGTCTATGTATTTTTGTATGAGTCTGTATGTGTGCGAGTGCAAATAGATTGCTGAGATGTTAAAGTGGCCTGAATAATAAGCAATTTAGCATGGCCTCAGGCGAAGTAGAGACAAGCAGTGGGACTCAATTCTGGATATTATAATAAAGTTTATTACGCTAGCAAGAGAGAGATAAGAAGGTTTTGAGGCTGTCACCCACAAGCTTGACATCTCCTTGGGGATACAGAGAGGTTATCCTCCACAAATCTGATCAAAAGTTAATCATTCAGACTTAAAAAGTTGTTTATTGACATCAATACAGAAGTGTGAAAGAGTGTTTTCTTTGTTGGTCCTTCAAAGGGTTCTGTAAATAGATTCTGGATGCTTAGACGGTCTATTACTCCGTCTTTATCTAAATGCAATCTATTGCTTTGCATCTCTCTCTCTCTCTCTCTCTCTCTCTCTCTCTCTCTCTCTCTCTCTCTCTCTCTCGAACTAAAATGTGAGTTCAGAGGGGATCTCTTAACCTTGATCTCTCCAGCGCATGGACAGACTGGGGAGATCTAGCCTTGTCCCTCCCACCATACCTCTCCTTCACTCTCTTCTCTCCTTCCGTTACTCTCCTTTTTTCATCCCTTCTTCAAAAGCAGCCTCTCTCGTCTCATTTGATTCATCTTAATCAAGCACACTCTCAAACCTCTGATCACATTGCTCTCTCCTTCTCCCTCATTCCCTGGCTCTCCCTCTTACTCACGCTCTCTTTCTGTCTCTCGCTCACTCTCTCTCCTTTCTCTCTCTCTTCTCTCTCCTTTTCCCTATTTAACTGCTCCCTCTATCTTTCCAAAATTATACACAGTTGAAGTCAGTAGTTTACATACACAACAGTTGTTCACAGACAGATTATTTCACTTATAATTCACTGTATCACAATTCCAGTGGGTCAGAAGTTTACATACACTAAGTTGACTGTGCATCTAAACAGCTTGGAAAAATTCCAGAAAATAATGTCATAGCTTTAGAAGCTTCTGATAGGATAATTGACATCATTTCAGTAAATTGGAGGTGTGCCTGTAGATGTATTTCAAGGCCTCTTTAACTCACATCATGGGAAAATCAAAAGAAATCAGCCAAGACCTCAGAATAAAAATTGTAGACCTCCACAAGTCTAGTTCATCCTTGGGAGCAATTTCCAAACGCCTGAAGGTACCACGTTCATCTGTACAAACAATAGTATGTAAGTATAAACACCATGGGACCACACAGCCGTCATACCGCTCAGGAAGGAGATGCGTTCTGTCTCCTAGAGATGAACGTACGTTGGTGCGAGAAGTGCAAATCAATCCCAGAACAACAGCAAAGGACCTTGTGAAGATGCTGGAGGAAACAGGTACAAAAGGATCTGTATCCACAGTAAAACGAGTCCTATTTCTACATAACCTGAAATGCCGCTCAGCAAGAAGAAGCAACTGCTCCAAAACCGCCATAAAAAAAACAGACTACGGTTTGCAACTGCACATGGGGGCAAATATCGTACTTATTGGAGAAATGTCCTCTGGTCGGATGAAACAAAAATAGAATGGTTTGGCCATAATGGAGGAAAAAGGGAGAGACTTGCAAGCTGAAGAACACCATCCCAACCGTGAAGCATGGGGGTGGCAGCATCATGTTGTGGGGTTGCTTTGCTGCAGGAGGGACTGCTGCACTTCACGAAATAGATGGCATCATAAGGAAAGAAAACAATGTGGATATATTGAAGCAACATCTGAAGATATCAGTCAGGAAGTTAAATCTTGTTCGCAAATGGGTCTTCCAAATGGACAATGACCCCAAGCATACTAACAAAGTTGTGGCAAAATGGCGTAAGGACAACAAAGACAAGGTATTGGAGTGGCTATCACAAAAACCTGACCTCAATTCTATAGAATATTTGTGGGCTGAACTGAAAAAGCATGTGCAAGCAAGGAGGCCTACAAACCTGACTCAGTTACATCAGCTCTGTCAGGAGGAATGGGCCAACATTCACCCAACTTATTGTGGGAAGCTTTTGAAAGATTACCCCAACAATTTGACCCAAGTTAAACAATTTAAAGGCAATGCTACCACATACTAATTGAGGGTATGTAAACGTGATGAAATATATACATTCTGAAATAAATCACTCTCTCTACTATTATTCTGACATTTCACATTCTTAAAATAAAGTGGTGATCCTAACTGACCCAAGACAGGGAATTGTTTTATGTCAGGACTTGTGAAAAACTGAGTTTAAATGTATTTTTCTAAGGTGTATTTAAGTTTCCGACTTCAACTGTATACCCCCTCTCCAGTGATGTAAAAAGTACCCAATTTTCATACATAGTAAAAGTAAAGATACCTTAAAAGAAAATAACTCGTGAAAGTCACCTTGTAAAATATTACTGGAGTAAAAGTCTAATAGTATTTTGTTTTATATATACTTAAGTATGAAAAGTAAAAGTACAAATCATTTAAAATGTGTTATAATAACCACATTTATGGCTAGACATGGGCACAGTTCAACACTCGAAGCATTTGTGTCAAATCAGAGGCAGTAGGGATAACCAGGGATGCAGTAGGGATAACCAAGGATGTTCTCTTGATAAGTCAGCCAGATCAGAGGCAGTATAGATGACCAGAGATGTTCGCTTGATAAGTCAGCCAGATCAGAGGCAGTAGGGTTGACCAGGTATGTTCGCTTGATAAGTCAGCCAGATCAGAGGCAGTAGAGATGACCAGAGATGTTAGCTTGATATGTCAGCCAGATCAGAGGCAGTAGGGATGACCAGGGATGTTCTCTTGAAAAGTCAGCCAGATCAGAGGCAGTAGGGTTGACCAGGGATGTTCTCTAGATAAGTCAGCCATGATCAGAGGCAGTAGGGATGACCAGAGATGTTCGCTTGATAAGTCAGCCAGATCAGAGGCAGTAGAGATGACCAGAGATGTTCGCTTGATAAGTCAGCCAGATCAGAGGCAGTAGGGTTGACCAGGGATGTTCGCTTGAGAATTCAGCCAGATCAGAGGCAGTAGGGTTGACCAGGGATGTTCGCTTGATAAGTCATCCAGATCAGAGGCAGTAGGGTTGACCAGGGATGTTCTCTTGATAAGTCAGCCAGATCAGAGGCAGTAGGGATGACCAGAGATGTTCGCTTGATAAGTCAGCCAGATCAGAGGCAGTAGAGATGACCAGAGATGTTCGCTTGATAAGTCAGCCAGATCAGAGGCAGTAGGGTTGACCAGGGATGTTCGCTTGATAAGTCAGCCAGATCAGAGGCAGTAGGGTTGACCAGGGATGTTCTCTTGATATGTGCGTTAATTATACCTTTTTCCTGCCCTGCTAAGCATTCAAAATGTAATGAGTACTTTTGGGTGTCAGGGAAAATGTAAGGAATTAAAAGTACATTATTCTCTATAGGAATGTAGTGTTTTAAAAGTAAAACAAAGTTTTTTATATACAGGTAACAAACTGAGATTTGGAGATCTCCCTTTAAGAGTGTGCTCCTAATCTCAGCTCGTTACTTGTATAAAAGACACCTGGGAGCCAGAAATCTTTCTGATTGAGAGGGGGTCAAATTCTTATTTCCCTCATTAAAATGCAAATCAATTAATTTCATTTTTGACATGCGTTTTTCTGGATTTTTTTGTTGTTATTCTGTTTCTCACTGTTCAAATAAAACTACCATTAAAATTATTGACTGATCATGTCTTTGTCAGTGGGCAAACGTACAAAATCAGCAGGGGATCAAATACTTTTTTCCCTCACTGTATAGCCTGTTAGCTAGCTAATATTGAACTTAGTTGGTTAGCTTCAACTAAATGCAGATTCATGCAGGTAGCTAATCTAGCTAAGCTAACCAACTAAATTCAATATTAGCTAGCTAAAATTAGGCTATAACTACCAATGGCTCTGAGATACAAATAAAATATCTACACAGGTCATACATGTCAAATTAGCTAGCAAGCCAGCCAGCTATTGTTATCTAGCTAGCTAAATTGCAATGAACGTAACATGTTGAGTTGGGATATTGATTCATTGTTTAGCTAGCTAGCTGCATGTCTAACAAAATAATCCACCATGCAAGTAACCATTTATTTTTTATTGTTTACACCATCTTGAACCTTCTGTATTCTTCTGTATCCTGTGCATGTGACTAATGAACATTGATTTTATTTGATTTAGTGTGTGTTTACCAGAAACCGTAATGTGCAGAACAACATGACCTGCACCAAAGTCAAACTAGGATACAAAGTTACGGCAACGAGGCAGTGTCCAAGTTCTAAAATTCTTTGGTAAAATGCCCATCTTGAATTTCGGCATGCTCACAACTGTAACTAATTTCTGTAATTAGCTTGACATTAACTTTAAAATATTATCTTGTTGTGAGTTTATTACCCTGTAATAATGAATATAAATTAGCTAAAGTTAACCTCTCTAGGGCATGTGGGACGGTAGTGTCTCACCTCGTCAACAGCCAGTGAAACTGCAGGGCGCTAAATTCAAAACAACAGAAATCCCATGATTAAAATTCCTCAAACACATGTATTTTACACCATTTTAAAGATTCACTTGTTGTAAATCCAGCCGCAGTGTACGATTTCAAAAAGGCTTTACGACAGAAAAAAAACAAACGATTATGTCAGAGCCAAGTCACAGAAAAACACAGCCAATTTCCCAGCCAAAGAGAGGAGTCACAAAAAGCAGAAATATAGTTATAATTAATCACTAACCTTTGGTGATCCTTTGGTGATCTCACTCATAGGACTTCATGTTACACAATACATGTATGTTTTGTTCAGTAAAGTTCATATTTATATCCAAAATGTTCAGTAAATCCAAAACATCCGGTGATTTTCTGTCATCACTTTTGAAATGATGCTTTACAGCGAAAGCAATTCAAGCGTTTGTGTAAGTTTTTTGATAGCCTAGCATAGCATTATGTACACTTAGCATCAGGAAGCTTGGTCACGAAAATCAGAAAAGCAATCAAATTAACCGTTTACCTTTGATGATTTTCAGATGTTTTCACTCACATGACTCCCAGTTACACAGCAAATGTTCCTTTTGTTCCATAAAGATTATTTTTATACCCAAAATACCGACCTTTGTTTGTCGTGATATGTTCAGAAATCCACAGGAAAGAGAGGTCATCACAACGCAGACGCATATTCCAAATAATATCTATAATGTCCACAGAAATATGTCTAATGTTTTTTATAATCAATCTTCAGGTAGTTTTTAAAATACATATTCGATAATATATCAACCCGAGTGTGTAGCTTTTTCCATAACAGCGGGAGGAACAATGGTGGCTTTACTCAATTGCGCACAAACTCACTCTGAGAGCCCCCACCTCTCTACTTACGCACTTATGCACATTTTTTAAACTAAAAGCCTGAAACTATGTCTAAAGACTTTTGACACCTTAGGGAAGCCATAGAAAAAGGAATCTGGTTGATATCCCTTTAAATGGAGGATAGGCATGCATAGGAACAGAGAGGTTTCAAAATAAGAGGCACTTCCTGATTGGAGTTTCACCTGCAATATCAGTTCTGTTATACTCACAGACAATATTTTGACAGTTTTGGAAACTTTAGAGTGTTCTCTATCCTAATGATTTGCATATTCTAGCATCTGGTCCTGAGAAATAGGCCGTTTACTTTGGGAACTTTATTTTTCCAAGCATAAAAATAGTGCCGCCTAGCTTCAAGAGGTTAATGTCCATCATTTCTGTCCAAATTCCTCCTTGCTGTTCGTGCGTTCACTACAAAACCTAAACTCACGACGCACGTGTAAGTCCAGCGGAAAGTACGGACGAAAAGTCCAAAAAGTTTCGTTACTGTCTGTAGAAACATGTCAAACGATGTCTAGAATCAATCTTTAGGATGTTTTCAACATAAATCTTCAATAATGTTCCAACTGGAGAATTCCTTTGTCTGTAGAAAAGCAATGGAGCGGGAGGTAACTTTTATGTGAACACGCGAAACTGAGCTCGTGGCTGCTAGCAGACCTCTGACTCATTCCCCTCTCTTTCGGCCCCACTTCACAGTAGAAGCATCAAACAAGGTTCTAAAGACTGTTGTCATCTAGTGGAAGCCTTAGGGAGTGCAACATGACCCCATTTCCCATATATCTTGGATAAGCAAAGAAAACCTACAAATCTCGGATTTCCCACTTCCTGGTGGATTTTTTCTTAGGTTGTTACCTGCCATATGAGTGATGTTATACTCACAGACATCATTCAAACAGTTTTAGAAACTTCAGAGTCTTTTCTATCCAAATCTACTAATAATATGCATATCCTAGGATCTGGGCCTGAGTATCAGGCAGTTTACTCTGGGCACGCTTTTCATCCGAACGTGAAAATACTGCCCTCTACCCCAAAGAAGTTAAGATGTTGTCAGCTATATGATTATGGTAATTATATGAAATGGTCATTATGTCACTTCTTGACCATAGAGAGCCCTTATTTTCTATGGTAGAGTAGGTCAGGGCGTGACTGGGGTTTTTTCTAGTTATTATTTTCTATGTGGGGTTCTAGTTTAGTTTTTCTATGTTGGTGTTTGGTATGATTCCCGATTAGAGGCAGCTGGCTATCGTTGTCTCTTATTGTGGATCATATTAAAGTAGCATTTTTTCCAACTGTGTTTTATGGGATATTGTTTTGAGTTAGTGCACGTAGCACCTCTGTAGTCACGGTTCGTTGTTTCTTTCGTTCTTTCTTTGTTGTCTGGTGTGTTTTCAATAAATATTATGTGGAAACCAGATCGCGATGCAGTTTGGACCGATAATTGATCCAGCGAACGTGACACATTATTTGAAATGAATGATATGATAACTTATTGTTAGCTAGCTAGCTAACAAGCTAGAAACTAACCAAAACATTGTTTAGAATGATGGTTTGCTAGATTGACATATACTTAATTAATTTTTAAACGGATGACTTTATTGATGTTAAAATACACCTGTTATGCTATTTGATATTACCAGTCTACTGATGTCATGCAACCTGTCGTTTTTCAAATCATACTTTTTCATAACGGCAATGACAAGTTTAATGTCAGACGACAATGGAATGTTCATGATGTACATAAAATAAACCAGCCTTTAGTCTTGAAATATTTAGTTGTTTGGTACACCACCACAACCACTCTGTTTAGTACATGGCAATACATGAGAATCATAAAAGAGATGGGTGGGGCTAAGGCTTAAGAGGGTGTGAACGATGTTGAATGGGTGTAGACAAAGAAGAGCTCTCCAGTAGGTGTACCAAAACATTCTAAGGACATTTTCTCAAAAGTGTGGTTAAAAGTTTATATATTTTCAAAGCAGAATTACTTTCCCATTGTTCCTCAACTGTAGTGTATGACATACAATTGTGTTGCTCTGAGTTTCGACTTTTATCCAATGTAAAGAAAAAAACAATTTCAAATGTTGCTACATAAGACTGATCGAGGCAGTTGCTCACATATTTACTGGTACCCCTAACCTGAAACCAAGGTGAGTGTTGAGCCCAAGTTCAGATCTTCCTTCTGTTCAACATGTCTCATAAGGATAGAGCCCTCTGTCCCTTTCAATTACTGTTAGCATTAACGCTAGCTTTAGCAGTCTCTCTACATTAGTCAAGCTGCTGACTGCTGCCAGCTATGAATGAGTCAGACAGCAACAAACGATGTGCAGGTAGCAGCAATCATTCACCTTGACCATGTTTGAGGGTTTCCACTGGTGGGAAAAGATGGACATTTCCTGGAACTACAATTCCTGGAACTACATTTCCTGGAACAACAGATTAATTGTTTTTCTTTTTAAATTCTGTCTTACACAATTCAGCAGTATAAAGACCAAGGAAGCCTTCTTCAACACTTGCCCCCCCCCCCCCCCCCCCCCATCCATCCCTTCCCCAATACACATGTAAATATTGTACCTTCCTGTATAATTTTGACATTGCATTTGAGCCATTTAGCAGACACTCTAATCAGCGACTTACATTCTACATACATACATTCTAAACATTTGCTCTACCAACTATATATATTATTTTTTTGTGTTGTCGAGAAGCATTTCGTTGGACGGTGTATAGCATATGTATCCTGTACATACGACTAATAAAACTTGAATTATGAAACTTGAAACCTTTCATATCTTTACGCTCCCCTCTTCCTCCTATAATTGCCTCTCTCAGATCCCTATTGACAGGGTTCTGTAGAACATGAAATGGGACAGGACAAGCCAGTTGAACAAATGAGAGGATGAGTGATGGTGTCAACGATGGCTTTAAAATTAGAGATATGAGAACGGGTGATGTTCAGAGACGGCATGCTTTAGTATCGTTCTGCTTGAAAAGGACACATCATTCTCTTTCTCTCGGTTATTTCGTTCCCTCTGTTCTTTCTCTCTGTTCTCTGTGTGTTCCCGTCTGTCAGCAGGACAGAGAACACAGCCACGACAGATCTATCAAACGTCAGCCCCTCCGTTATCGATTACTCCTGTCTCACCCCCTACAATCATCAAAGGCCATTGTCCATTGCTTGATGCTGCCTTCGCCATCCCTTTGTTACTAACACTTTTGATTGCTAGTGAACCCAGATCCAGCTGTGATGCCTGCTTATCCTCCTTAAATCCCAGTTCAAGATGAAAACGCCACCTAGAAATATGTCTAACCATTTATGAAGCAATTGGTAATGCAAGTCTTGGAAATGTAGGCTCTGCTCCTCCAGGGTAGCTCAAGGCCCAAGCAAAGCATCAATATAAAATATCCTACAGGCAGTGAGAGCTGTAAGCTCTACCAATCCCCCAAATCAGCAGAGCCTTACTCCAGCAAACTATGTGTAACTACGCCAGAGCTCTGTTTAGACTCAAATATACCCACTAAAGTAAACCTACCATCGCAATAATTAATAATATGCGTGAATGTTAATTATTGCTCCTTGTACCAGTTCCGGAGGTCTACGTCACCGGCCTCACTGAACTGTCTCATTACGCACACCTGATTCCAATTCCGCTGATTAGTAATTGTATATATATGCACCCTTTTCACCATTGTCGGTTGTTTATTGTTCCTTTGTCCATTGGTCTGTGAGTACCTGTGCCATGTTCTTTCGGCTTTCGTGCTGTGTGCATTGTGCACTTGTTATTCCTGGCCTCGTCCCGTGTATTGTTGTGCATTTGTTATTACGGGTATCACCTCGTGTATTGTTATTACGGGTCTCACCTTGTGTATTGTTATTACGGGTCTCGTCTCGTGTATTGTTATTACGGGTCTCGTCTCGTGTATTGTTATTACGGGTCTCGTCTCGTGTATTGTTATTACGGGTCTCGTCTCGTGTATTGTTATTACGGGTCTCGTCTCGTGTATTGTTATTACGGGTCTCACCTTGTGTATTTATGAGAGGTTTTACCTTGCTCTTTTGTTTGGGTTACTTCCCCCTGTTTTTGTTTCCGTGTTTTTTTTGGGCTTCATCCTTGTGCCTTTTCATGGCATGTTTTATATTTTGGGTGGAGTATTAAACCCCCCTATTACAAATTGCTGCGCCTGTCTCTGATCCATATACAAAGTGACAATTATGTGTTTCAGAATGGCGCCAGATGGGATGGCTGCCGTTTTACCGGCTGCTAATTTCCTACTACACTGGCTCTTTTTCTTTTTGGATGTGGCAGGAATTGCAAACAATTTCGGACTACAAAAGGAAACCCCAGCCGCGAGCTGCCCAGTGACACGAGCCTACCAGATGAGCTAAATTACTTCTATGTGTGCTTTGAGGCATGCAACACACATGCATGAGAGCATTAACGAGCCCGACGTGAACGACATACTGCTTTCATGGAACAGGCCCAAAGCCCTGTCATTTGCGTGAAAAGATGGTGGAGAAAAAGCGGATGAAGGTTGGGCTGCTTTCTGAGAAATCAAATAAACGTCACCTGCCTTCCATTCTTCTAGCTCAAGTGCAATCATTGGAAAAGTAAATTGATGACCTACAAGGAAGGAACTTGGCTCATCGCTGGAGGCTTCGGGCTATGGATCACCACTGGAGGCTTCGGGGCATGGATCACCACTGGAGGCTTCGGGCCATGGATCATCACTGGAGGCTTCGGGGCATGGATCACCACTGGAGGCTTCGGGGCATGGATCACCACTGGAGGCTTTCGGGCCATGGATCATCACTGGTGGCTTCGGGCCATGGATCATCACTGGAGGCTTCGGGCCATGGATCATCACTTGAGGCTTCATGCCATGGATCATCACTGCAGGCTCCGGGCCATGGATCATCAATGGAGGCTTCATGCCATGGATCATCACTGCAGGCTCCGGGCCATGGATCATCAATGGAGGCTCCGGGCCATGGATCACCACTGGAGGCTTCGGGCCATGGATCACCACTGGAGGCTTCGGACCATGGATCACCACTGGAGGCTTCAGGCCATGGATCACCACTGGAGGCTTCAGGCCATGGATCACCACTGGAGGCTTCAGGCCATGGATCACCACTGGAGGCTTCGTGCATGGATCAGGCACAGGACATACCAGGCTGGAGACATGCACTGGAGGCCGGGTGCATTGAGATGGCACAGGATATACTGTACCGTGGAGGTGCACTCAAAGCGACTGTCTTGCTCCAGACTTCAACCCCTCCAAACTCTTTCGTCCCTCTCCACTGCCCACCACTCCTCGCTCAAACGGTCCAAGAATTCCTCCTCAGCCTCACACTCACCCCTCAGCACCGACGCCCACGTCATCTGCTCCCTCTCGGGTTTCCGTCGTGTCCTCTCCTCCTGACCACGCTGCTTAGTCCGTTTGTGGTGGGATCTTCTGTTACGTCCGTCGTTAGATGAGTGAGACCAAAGCGCAGCATGGAAAGTGTTCATGAACTCCGACAAAACAAAAAAATACAAAACCGAACATAAAGTTCTGCAGGGCTAGAAAGCAACTATGCAAAAACAAGATCCCACAATCTAAGGTGGGAAAAGGGGCTGCCTAAGTATGATCCCCAATCAAAGACAACGATAGACTGGGAACCATACCCGGCCAAGAAATAGAAAAACTAGAATGCCACCAAAATCACACCCCGACCAAATAGAGAAATAAAAAGGCTCTCTAAGGTCAGGGCGTGACAATGTGTATACTTATGTTTCATAGTCTATTTGTTTAAGACTACCAAGAAACATTCTGTGTGCCCCTGATTTAGCCCCATGCAGTAAAAGGCTAATCTAACACAGCGTTCATAGGAAGCGGAGGACCAACCCCACCATGATCTCAGTGTGGATGCAGACAGACAGATAGAAAGGCTGTTGAATCAGCACCGATGCGAAATGAATGGGCTGCCTATATCTCAGGAGATAGCCAGCCGCGTTGGCAGAGGAGATGGAGCAGTGATAATTGACACTATCTCGTCATTGGTTTGCCAACATCAGTGATGAATAATGGATCGCCCAGCGTGGCCAGTGGTCGCTATTGCATGTAGTGTAACACACAAGAGAGGTTATAAACCAGTGTTTGAGCTGTGATACCTGGCGTACGATTACCCTTCCTATTAGCGTAGAACACTTTACCAACACGGTGAACATGGGAGTGTCCATAATTAAATCAGAAAATCGTGAGATCATGCAATGATTAAAGAGAAATTAATACAAAGTAAATTCCAAACGTAAAAACCTGTAGAAAGCCATAAAAGGACAGCATTTATTAAAATGTAATTGTACGAGCCAAAATACCCTTTCCTTATTTTAACATTAATTAATTTTTTCCATAGTGAGGGTGATAGATCATCTTTGTCATTGCCTGAAGATTGTCCATTCAATCAGAAAGAGCTGTCATCTTAGTGTATGAGGATATTCTATACCGATGCAACATAGCTAATTGACCACACGGACTGACAGAATCATGATCATATGGTAATACTGCAAGAACTCATGTAGGTTTCTCAGAATTAGTCAATTGTAACATGGTAGCAGCAGAGGATCAGCGTGAAGCCGGGATCAATTGAAAAGCAGTAGCAGTGCTGATGCAGAATTGGGCGCCAATAGCTTAGAGCTAGCCCTCAGCGCTGACAAGGCAACAGAGCCGTGATGACTTCCAGTATCTTGTCATTGGTTGCTCTGGAAGAGCTTAATGTAAACCCAACACCGTTGACTTAATGTGAACTCACACAGAGAGGAGACTCTTTGATATGCATATAGGGAGTGGACAGTAGGCAGACAGATGGGTTCTTGAGCAGACTGCACGCTGAAGGGTCTGACACCCAATATGAACTGATTCCCTGCTAACAGGGAGCATGATAAGGCTGCATTTGTCTGACTGAAATTGGAATAGAAAAGGCATATAACAGCAGACATTGTACAGAGACAAGACCAGACAGTAGACCGATGTAGAGTGCCACAGCTCAGCCATGACATACCATTACATAGCATAAAACCACAGTGTTGCTAAAAAACACCTCAACTAAATCTTAGCTACGTAAACACCTTATCTAATTAACCTGACGTCCTACTGAAATTAATCAGCAGTAACTGTGCCTTGTAAGGTGAGGGAGGAAGCAATTTTTTTTTATGAGCATGCTCTTCTTTCTATTGCATCATCTTGGATGACTGTCATTCATATTCCATTCGCCCAGTTCAATCTAACCATCGATAGGTTTAGACTGCTACATGATACTCTAATTTTCCAGGTACCCATCATGAGGTTCCTACAACCTAGCCTATGAATGAAATGTTTACAACATACAGGTGATGCAGAGGTCAAGATAAATTTGAGTAATCGAAGTGACAGACAGTGACACATTCAATACCGCATTGCACACTCTTGCCTGCATCTAGCTGATTTAGGATGTAATCGCTAGTCCAAGAGTTGCAAATGTGAGTTTCTACTCGATAAATTTAGGTGTGTTTATCCCTGCTTCAATACATTTTTCTTCCTTCCTATATTCTTCCTTTTCACAACAATCTATGCGCTTTCCTCCTCTCACCTTTTCCCTTTGCTAGTGGATTTGGATTTCAGCGCTCAACACATCAGCGGTCTGTGACTTTAACCTTCATATCATGACCCCTAACCCCTATACACAGCCTACATCGTTGTCGCCATAATAACGTCATAGTCAACATAGCTACTAGAACTAAAGGGTTGGTAAACCCACTGCAATCATGCAGTACAGTGTACAGTCAGAGAGCAGTTTTAGCAGTTACAACAGCGGGCCTTGGAGGCAATACATTTATAAAACCAAAATCTTACCTTAATTTGGAAGAGTTCCAGTGTTGGATAGTCATAGCCAGCTAGCTAACATATCATCCTTATCTGTTTGAGCAGGGTGTTTGGGGAGGCTAAACCAGCCAGCTGTTTTTTTCTAGCTAAGTGAAAGTAATAGAAAAATACAAACAAATCTCTCTCTTGTTCAAAACTGTTCAACAATTGTTTCCTGTTTCCATTGATCATCCTTGAGATGTTTCTACAACTTTATTTGAGTCATTCTACAACTTTATTTGAGAGATTCATTGGACATGATCTGGAAAGGCAAACAACGGTCTATAACCAAGCCATGAGGTCAAAGCAATTGTCCGTAGAGCTCCACGACAGGATTGTGTTGAGATACCAAAAAATGTCTGCACCATTGAAGGTCCCCAAGAACACAGTGGCCTCCATCATTCTAAAATTGAAGAAGTTTGGAACCACCAAGACTCTTCCTAGAGCTGGCTGACCAGCCTTTCAAAGATCTTCATGGCTACCGACGTGAGTGCTACAGGTGATTGTCATTTAGTCCCTGGAAACAGGGACTATGCTGGTATACTTGGAACATGTAGGTATTGCAGACTCAGTCAAGGAAAGATTGAAAATGTCAGTGTTGACACTTGTCAGTTGGTCTGCGCATGCTCTGAGTACACATCCTGATAATCCGTCTGGCCCAGCGGCCTTGTGAATGTTGACCTGTTTAAAGGTCTTGCTCACATCGGCTACGGAGAGCGTGATCACACAGTCGTCCGGAACAGCTAGTGCTCTCATGCATGCTTCATTGTTGCTTGCCTCGAATTTGCATAAAAGGCATTTAGCTCATCTGGTAGGCTTTTGTCACTGGGCAGTTCGCGGCTGGGTTTCCATTTGCAGTCCTTAATAGTGTGCAAGCCCTGCCACATCCGACGAGCGCAAGAAGCCAGCGCATAGTAGCAGTTGCATCAAGCGGAAGCAGGATGAGCAGGATGAGTGTGCAGACCCGGACAGCTTAAATCAAATCAAATTTTGTTTGTCACATGCGCCAAATAAACCAGGTGTGAACCTTATTGTGAAATACTTACTTTACAAGCCCTTAACCAACAATGCAGTTTTAAGAAAAATACCCCGAAAAATGTTGACTGTTGTTTCTAGCCTCTAATTGGTGTCATCTGAGCTGATGCTTCAGCCTGAGGCGTCCCCCTCAGGGTTCCTTTCTGAACTGGCTCCACCTAACATACTCTAAACTTTTGGAACATTTTTCCATTACTATTTTGTTTTTGGATGGGCCATGTTATTTGGAGAGAAGTAGGAAGAAGTGTTTTCAAACATTTATATCAATTGTTGTTTGTTTTGCCCTTGCTGATGTGTGATTGATTGATTTTTGCATGGGGTGGAGCGGGTCCAAGCCTATGTCCCCGACGCTGTGTGGAACAACTACATAATGGTGAGCTTCCTGTTCCTGCCTAGAAATACATGAAAACCTGCACATGTAGTATACTGCAGCTGCATCATATCATTCCAATCCAGAGAGAGAGATACAGAGAAAAGATGTAGAAAGATGGGTCGGAGGAAACATGGAGATAGAGAGACTAGAGAGGTAATCTTCCTTTCTCAGAGATTAAAGAGGTGTTGAGATCCCATGGGACCTTATTTGGGTGTTACACTGTGGTGTAAAGAGCTTCTGAGCAGGTGAAAGTTTAGATTGGTCGCCTCAATGCTGGGCCTTGTCCTGGTTGGATCCCTGGGGTTGAGGGGAAGGAGGAGGATGGGGTGCAGTCATTTGGGAGAAAAAAATATACCCGACAGGAGAGGAAAGAAGGAGAGATGAAAAGATGGAAAACAACCTGAGGGGAAAAGGAGGAGAGAAGTTGGAGGAGATGAGAGGAACAGTAGGAGAGAAGTTGAAGGAGATGAGAGGAACAGAATGAGAGGTTGGAGATGAGAGGAACAGAATGAGAGAAGTTGGAGGAGATGAGAGGACAAGGAGGAGAGAAGTTGGAGGAGATGAGAGGAATAGGAGGAGATGAGAGGAACAGAAGGAGAGTTGGAGGAGATGAGAGGAACAGAATGAGAGGTTGGAGATGAGAGGAACAGAAAGAGATATGTTGGAGGAGATGAGAGGAACAGGAGGAGAGAAGTTGGAGGAGATGAGAGGAACAGGAGGAGAGTTGGAGGAGATGAGAGGAACAGGAGGAGAGTTGGAGGAGATGAGAGGAACAGGAAGAGAGTTGGAGGAGATGAGGGTAAAAGGGAGGAGAGAAGACCAAATGAGAGGAGAGGATATGAGGAAAGAGCAGAAGAGGAGGGGGAGGAGTGTAGCCCTCCTTAGCCCTGACAATGACGAGGCGATAAGATCTAAAATTACTTCTAGATACACCAGTGACTCCTCTCTCTCTCTCTCTCTCTATCTCTCTCCCTCTCTCTCTCTCTCTCTCTCTCTCTCTCTACCCCCACATCCCAGTTGGAGAACAGAGATAACGAGGGAGAGAGAGAAAAATAGCTCTAAATTGTACTGGGCTGGTCTGAACATTCTGTCCTTAGGGGATTAGTAATTAATTGTGGTTTGGAATTTCTCTTTTTAGGGCTCTGTGCTGCTGCAGTGTGTAATTGTGCATGTGAGCTATTTTAGTATGAGAAGGAGGAATACCCTCATGTACAGAGATGGGGTCATTAGGACAATAATCTCACAACCTTTTCCCCTTTTCTCTCCACTCTACAGAATGGACTCTTGGAAAGCCATTGTTAACATAGAGTGAGTATGGCAACATCAAAAGGTTGGGGAATGGAACAATATTTCTGTAATCCAACCAGTTGAAAGTGTCCTTTTGAATTCAAAGAATATGATGTCAGATCAGTTGGTGTCTGGGACATTATATCTAATGATAGGACGACATACATTGTATTTTGGAATGTCTACATATTCTAGTTATCAGATTCACATGGAATTGTTGTGAAATTTAAATGTTTAAATATGAAACTATTTGTGAAAAGATGAAATGTAATTTTAGCTTCTAAGTTAGATTGTTTTCATCAGTAAACTATGGTCACTCGGTGGCCACAACCAAGTGAACAGACATTGGTTGAGAACTATGAAACATGCCCTTCTCTCCCCCAATATTAAAGCCCATAGACGGAAGTCAAACTCAGATCCCGACAATGTGAGGACTGGTGTTTAAAAGGGCTAATTTCAACTTCAACCTAACAAAATTAACTTTTAGTTCCCGATGACGTGAGGACGCTAGCGGGTCAACTTACGGTGAAACTGGAGGGCACGCAATTCAAATAAAAAATCATAAAAATAATGGAAATTAACCTCTTTGATCTCTAGGGGCGCTATTTCATTTTTGGATAAAAAACGTTCCCGTTTTAAGCGCGATATTTTGTCACGAAAAGATGCTCGACTATGCATATTCTTGACAGTTTTTGAAAGAAAACACTCTGAAGTTTCAGAATCTGCAAAGATATTGTCTGTAAGTGCCCCAGAACTCATTCTACAGGCGAAACCAAGATGATGCGTCAACCAGGAAATGAGCAGAATTTCTGAAGCTCTGTTTTCCATTGTCTCCTTATATGGCTGTGATTGCGCAAGGAATGAGCCTACACTTTCTGTCGTTCCCCCAAGGTGTTAGCAGCATTGTGACGTATTTGTAGGCATATCATTGGAAGATTGACCATAAGAGACTACATTTTCCAAGTGTCCGCCTGGTGTCCTGCGTGGAATTCGGTGCGCAATTGCCAGCTGCTTGTACTTTTCCATTTGATTGAGGGGAGAAACCATGCTTCCAAGAACGATATATCAATGACGAGATATGTGAAAAACACCTTGAGGATTGATTCTAAACAACGTTTGCCATGTTTTCAGTCGATATTATGGAGTTAATTTGGAAAAAAGTTCGCGTTTTGAGGACTGAATTTTCGGTTTTGTTTGGTAGCCAAATGTGATGTATAAAACGGAGCTATTTCTAATACACAAAGAATCTTTTTGGAAAAACTGAGCATCTGCTATCTAACTGAGAGTATCCTCATTGAAAACATCAGAAGTTCTTCAAAGGTAAATGATTTTATTTGAAGGCTTTTATGTTTTTGTTGAAATGTTGCGTGCTGGATGCTAACGCTAATGCTAAATGCTACGCTAGCTAGCTACTTTTACACAAATTATTGTTTTCCTATGGTTGAGAAGCATATTTTGAAAATCTGAGATGACAGTGTTGTTTACAAAAGGCTAAGCTTGAGAGATGGCATATTTTTTTCATTTCATTTGCGATTTTCATGAATAGTTAACGTTGCGTTATGGTAATGAGCTTGAGTCTGTATTCCTGATACCGGATCCGGGATGGGGAGATCAGAGAGGTTAAAACTTCTGCAATCCCGTTAACGGGATGATGTGACAACAGCCAGTGAAAGTGCAGGGCGACAAATTCAAAACAACAGAAATCTCATAATTAAAATTCCTCAAACATACATGTATCTTATACTGTTTTAATGGAAATCTTGTCCGATTTCAAATAGGCTTTACAGCGAAAGCACCACAAACGATTATGTTAGGTCACCACCAAACCACAGAAAAACACAGCCATTTTTTTCCAGCCAAAGAGAGCAGTTTCAAAAAGCACAAATTGTGATCAAATGTATCACTAACCTTTGATGATCTTCATCAGATGACTCTCATAGGACTTCATATTACACAATACATGTATGTTTTGTTTGATAAAGTTCATATTTATCAAAATATGAGTTTACATTGGGGCGTCACATTCACTAGTTCCAAAAACATCCAGCGATTTTGCATAGCCACATCATTCAACAGAAATACTCATCAGAAATGTAGATGATAATACAAGTTATACACATGGAATTATAGATATACCTCTCCTTAATGCAACCGCTGTCTCTGATTTCAAAAAAACTTTACGGAATAAGCAAACCATGCAATAATCTGAGACAGCACTCAGAAGGAAAAGTCACAATTGCCGCAATGATGGCGTCAACATAAACAACAAACAAATTACATGATAAATATTCCCTTACCTTTGATGATCTACATCAGAAAGCACTCCAGGAATCCCAGTTCCACAATAAATGTTTGTTTTGTTCGATAATGTCCGTTATTTATGTCCAAAAACCTTCTTTTGTTAGCGCGTTTGGTATACATATCCAAACGCTCATTCTGGTCAGCATTATGTCGGACAAAAACTTAAAAAAGTTATATTACGGGTCAAAGAAACATTTCAAACTAAGTACAAAATCAATCATTAGGATGTTAACATATAGCTTCAATTATGTTCCAACCGGAGTGTCTTCATGAGCAATGGAACGCAAGTTGATACCATTAGGAATGCGCGTGATCAGAAAATGGCTGACTGTCAGTCACCTGATAGATTCTGTTCTCATTCAGTCCCACAACACAGTAGAAGTCTCATTCAAATGTCTATAGATGGCTGACATCTAGTGGAACCCCTGGGCAGTGCAACATCATTAATATCTCAAGGGGATTTCATTGGATTTCATCTTTTCACTGGGATTCTCTGCCTCTAACCCTATTACAGGGGCTGAGTCACTTGTTTACTGGTGCTCTTTCATGCCGTCCCTAGGAGGGGTGCGTCACTTGAGTGGGTTTAGTCACTGATGTGATCTTCCTGTCTGGGTTGGCCATGGCGGAGAACTTTGTGGGCTATACTCGGCCTTGTCTCAGATGGTAAGTTGGTGGTTGTAGATATCCCTCTAGTGGTGTGGGGGCTGTGCTTTGGCCAAGTGGGTGGGTATCCTTCCTGTTTGGCCTGTCCTGGGGTATCATCGGATGGGGACACAGTGTCTCCTGACCCCTCCTGTCTCAGCCTCCAGTATTTATGCTGCAGTAGTTTATGTGTCGGGGGGCTAGGGTCAGTTTGTTATACCTGGAGTACTTCTCCTGTCTTATCCGGTGTCCTGTGTGAATTTAAGTATGCTTTCTCTAGTTCTCTCTTTCTCTCTCTCTCTCGGAGGACCTGAGCCCTAGGACCATGCCTCAGGACTACCTGGCATGATGACTCCTTGCTGTCCCCAGTCCTTGTTGTGCTGCTGCTCCAGTTTCAACTGTTCTGCCTGCGGCTATGGAATCCTGACCTGTTCACCGGACGTGCTACCTGTCCCAAACCTATTATTTGACCATGCTGGTCATTTATGACCATTTGAAAATCTTGGCCATGTTCTGTTATAATCTCCACCCGGCACAGCCAGAGAGGACTGGCCACCCCTCATAGCCTGGTTCCTCTCTAGGTTTCTTCCTAGGTTTTGCCCTTTCTAGGGAGTTTTTCCTAGCCAATGTGCTTCAACACCTGCATTGCTTGCTGTTTGGGGTTTTAGGCTGGGTTTCTGTACAGCACTTTGAGATATCAGCTGATGTACGAAGGGCTATATAAATCATTTTGATTTGATTTGATTTATTCTCCTACATTATTGTATCATTTCTACAAACATCAAAGTGTTTTCTTTCCAATAGTTCCAATTATATGCATATCCTGAATTCAGGGCCTGAGCAACAGACAGTTTACATTGGGCACCTCATTCATGCGGAAAATGAGAAAAAAGGGGCCTAGCCCTAATAAGTTTTGAAACGGCTAATTTCAACATGGAGGTGACGATCACCATGCTGGAAGTATGAATTTCGACTAGACCAGCCAGAAAACAGCAGGAGCTGAGTATGGCAACTTGGTATGAACTTTGAACTATATTTCACTGAAGAAGTGATACATCCTAGGCGTGGAGTTATCAGCTGCAGCTGTAAACGTACATGGCCTAGGAAAGGACAGACAATCTCTGAAGAACGACAGGCTACTTAAACGTAACCACTCTACAACACTACAACCAGATTGATTCTACAAAAGACAATGGCGATCTCTGCTGGGTAAACCAGTCTTCCATCTTCAACCCATCTATTGAAGCCCAGCTCAGAGTAAATATATACATTTTCATTTTCCTTTTCACGAATGGCGGTTATTAGAATGCATAAGATTCTGTATTCATAGCTTCTCAAGGTCCGATAGACCCAATCCCTTTGTCTCTCAGTCTTCTCGCCCTTTCATTCAAACCCGACCCCCTTCCTTTGTGTAACCAGCCGTGATATCGGGTTAGCCCACTAGGCGCTTTTCATGACATGATTAGTAATCAATGTGTGATCTATCCTGTGTATATATATATGGTATTATGTGTGATTATTTAGGTATTTAGTAAATAAATAATTAAGCCAATTTGTGTATTGCTGATTCAACTTAGGGTTTGTGCAGATATAAAAAATATATACAACGTTCAGATGAGATTGAATAAGGTGACGATTGATAATTGACTGCTACTGATACAAAAGATCCTCAGATCTTTAAGAGTTTATTTGGAAGACAGCAGCTCTATAAACACTTTTCCGTGATGCCCCAGGTTATTAATGAGTTAATTGTTGCATGGTTTAATTAAATCACGTATTCAATCAATCGTTAGGTAATCAATTTGATAAAAGAGCCTGTCATATAAATCAATCAGTCAGAGACATGACAACTGTATGAGTAGGAACATGTTATTCCTCCTTTTCTTCTGCCCAGCGTGCTTTACGTTGTGCTGTTCAACTAGATAATTATTGTCCCATTGACCATTCAGGAAGTACAAGTGACAGCTCGTTAGCAGCATGTTGCGATGTACCTGCCAGCAGACAAGCTTGGTTTACACATCGGGGTGGAGCTATTCTACCTATTCAAAGACCTGCGGTCACAAATGCTTACAGGTACACGCAACAGCGAATGCTTGTCATTCACAAACAGACAACGTATACATATTCATAAACAACTTCAAAGGGGTTTATTTCCCTATTTATTTTAATTGTGACTTTTGTGTGTGTGTGTTCCCTCAGTCGACGTAACCCCATGGGTCTGATGGTTGCACTTGATGACAACAACAGAGCAGCAGGAGAGCTATTCTGGTATGACGGAGTCTCTGGAGGTATTTCAACAAAGTCAGGTGGAGTTAGTGCGTACGTGTGTGTTTGTGTACATACATGTTTTTGTGTACGTCTACCCGCATCCTGTTATGCCATAGAGAATCGTGTCACCTACTTTGTCTCTTTGATCTCACCCAGAGAAACTGTTGACATTGGAAGTTGTACAATCGATCAGAGTTAGCCCATTCACACTGCTCAGTTTGAAGGTCAGTTACTTTACTGGGTTTGGGTCAAACAATCCAGCTTTGAACCACATGGTAACGTTATCTACAGTATATGTGACCGACCGGCTCTGTCCTATGAAGCAAAATTTGAAATTGTGTTTATTAAATTGGATAAAAGTAGAGACTCGAGCTGGAAATGGTATATAATATACTACAGTTGAGGAACAATGGGAAAATAATTCTGCTTTGAAAGTTGATACATTTGTAATTGTAAAATGGCACTTGAATATTTTCGTAAAACCTCTGGAGAGGTTTCTTTGTCTACAGTCTTGACCAAAGGTTTTGAGAATGACACAAATATACATTTTCACAAAGTCTGCTGCCTCAGTTTGTATGATGGCAATTTGCACATACTCGAGAATGTAATGAAGAGTGATCAGATGAATTGCAATTAATTGCAAAGTCCCTCTTTGCCATGCAAAATAAACTGAACCCCAAAAAAACATTTCCACTGCATTTCAGTCCTGCCACAAAAGGACCAGCTGACATCATGTCAGTGATTCTCTCATTAACGCAGGTGTGAGTGTTGACGAGGACAAGACTGGAGATCACTCTGTCATGCTGATTGAGTTCGAATAACAGACTGGAAGCTTCAAAGGGAGGGTGGTTCTAGGAATCATTGTTCTTCCTCTGTCAACCATGGTTACCTGCAAGGAAATTGCTTTGCACAAAAAGGGCTTCACAGGCAAGGATATTGCTGCCAGTAAGATTGCACCTAAATCAACCATTTATCGGATCATCAAGAACTTCAAGGAGAGCGGTTCAATTGTTGTAAAGAAGGCTTCAGGGTGCCCAAGAAAGTCCAGCAAGCTCCAGGACCGTTTCCTAAAGTTGATTCAGCGGCGGGATCGGGGCACCACCAGTACAGAGCTTGCTCAGGAATGGCAGCAGGAAGGTGTGAGTGCATCTGCACGCACAGTGAGGTGAAGTCATTTGAAGGATGGTCTGATGTCAAGAAGGGCAGCAAAGAAGCCACTTCTCTCCAGGAAAAACATCAGGGACAGACTGATGTTCTGCAAAAGGTACAGGGATTGGACTGCTGAGGACTGGGGTAAAGTCATTTTCTCTGATGAAACCCCTTTCCGATTGTTTGGGGCATCCGGAAAAAAGCTTGTCCGGAGAAGACAAGGTGAGCGCTACCATCAGTCCTGTGTCATGCCAACAGTAAAGCATCCTGAGACCATTCATGTGTGGGGTTGCTTCTCCGCCAAGGGAGTGGGCTCACTCACAATTTTGCCTAAGAACACAGCCATGAGTAAAGAATGGTACCAACACATCCTCCGAGAGCAAATTCTCCCAACCTTCCAGGAATAGTTTGGTGACGAACAATGCCTTTTCCAGCATGATAGAGCACCTTGCCTTAAAGCAAAAGTGATAACTAAGTGGCTCGGGGAACAAAACAGCGATATTTTGGGTCCATGGCTAGGAAACTCCCAAGACCTTAATCCCATTGAAAACTTGTGGTCAATCCTCAAGAGGCGGATGGACAAACAAAAACCCACAAATTCTGACAAACTCCAAAAATGTATTATGCAAGAATGGGCTGCCATCAGTCAGAATGTGGCCCAGAAGTTAATTGACAGCATGCCAGGACGGATTGCAGAGGTCTTGAAAAAGAAGGGTCAACACTGCAAATGTTGACTCTTTGCATCAACTTCATGTAATTGTCAATAAAAGCCTTTGACACTTATGAAATGCTAATAATTATACTTTAGTATTCCATAGTAACATCTGACAAAAATATCTAAAGACACTGAAGCTGCAAACTTTGTGGAAATTAATATTTGTGTCATTCTCAAAACTTTTGGCCACGACTGTACACCCATTCAGCATCATTCACACCCTCTTAAGCCTTAGCCCCACCAATCTCTTTAAGGATTAAAATGTGAAGCCATGTACTAAACAACCAATGATTTGATGACTAAATGTTGATTTATACAACGTCTAGGATAAAGTCTCGAAGTGAAATCATGAAATCATAGATATTCTATTGTTGTCCGACATCAAACTTGTTGTTATGAAAAAGTATGAACACCAAAACAACAGAATGCATGAAATCAGCAGCCCAGGGGTTCAAAATAACATATCTAGTGGTTATCTGCTTTGAGTAAACCAATAAACTTCAAACATGATTTAGTATATGTCAATCTAGCAAACCAGGAAACTAAAAGCAACTTTCTAAACAGTGTTTTGGTTTGTTTTTTAGCTTGTTAGCTAGCTAGCTAATGTTAAGTTAGCTGGCTAGCCAGTTCAAATAAATACCATAACCATATAGCTGACAACATCTTATTTTGTATTCATTATTACAGGAAAATAAACTCACAGCAAGTTAATGGCTAGCCAATTAAAGTTACAGTTGTGAGTGTGATGAAAGCAGGGCATTCTACAGGAGAACATTAGAACTTGTACACTGTCTCACTGGCCTAACGTTATATCCTAATTTGACTTCTGTTTAGCTAGCTCGCTACTACCCTGCATGAATCTGCAGGTAGCTAACCAGCAGGTTCAACGTTAGCTTGTTAACATTAGGGTATAACTAGCAATGCAAATGGCTCTGAGATATAAATAATATTACTACACAGATAATATACGTAACATTAGCTAGCGAGCCAGCCAGCTAACGTTGGCTAGCTAGCCAACAGTACATTTTAACTTGAAATGAAAATTACTTTCTGACAAAATTAGAAAAGTATAATATCTGTAAATGTAGTTAGCGCCACTATCTTACCCATATGCATGGATGGAGGCTTATCCCCCTGTGTCACGGATGCCATTGTTACCCTTAGTTTGAAGATGTAATCCGGAGACAGGTGTTTTATACAACAGCCTTCTGTGTGTTCTCTTTTCGACTCCCTCTGCATATTGGCAATCAAACACCAGAATCTTCTTAGCTATCATACTCTAATTTCACCAGGATTTCCACAGATTTCCAAGCTCAGTCCTTCAGAAAGTGGAGAGCAAAGTTTTTGCAGCTCTACTATGTGAAATCCTTCAAAAAAGCTTTGTTAGAAAGGATTACCAAAACATACTGATCAGCTCATGTTATATACAGAAGTGTGCTACATGGCAGACCAATCTGAACTCATCTCTCAGTATGTCCAGCCCCACCATTATCTCAGCCAATCATGGCTAGTAGGAAGGTTCTTTGCTTTTTCCGTGGCTAAACTAGGCTCGTAATTGAACTATTTTGTTTGTATTTACAGATGGCATACATTTGTTATTAAGGCACATGAAAGTTCACATGTTACAGAAGACATTTCTGCCAAAAAATGGATTTAGATTTTTTTTGAAGTTTACTTTCAAATGCCTCTTCTGTGAAGTAGCGACATATGCCTAGTTTGCTGAAACGAGTCACATATGATGTTAGCTATATGATGACATTACCTATGATAAGTGATTGACTGCGAAATGTAATTTGATTTAAGTTCTCTGCTAACTATTTCATAAGATGTTATTGGTAATACTAAGGTGAGGCAACTTTGACCTAGATCAATTTCTGGGTGTAACCTCATTCTACTCCTCCTGTATGTTATCCCTCCACAGGGCGTGTTGACCATCCAGGTGATGTATTCTGGGTAGAGTGACCCTAGCAACCTAAAGTTTGAGAACATCTCCGTGATTGGAGTCTCCAGTCCACCCGTGACTGTCAGTCACAGACGGCAACAAAGTCATTGTACATCCTTTCAACTATGACAACAAGCAGGTAACCAAGGCCGTCACTGCTGTTGCTACCCAACATACATGACTCTCACAGATAAAGTTGTCATGTCTTTGCCCTGTTGGGTGAGGATTAGCATAAACACACATGTACAACAGAACATTCAATTAGGATTTATGCTAGGATCACTTAAGGGTCTGAGCAAAACGCCAGCCTGGGTAAAATGTAAGATTTACCGTGAGGTCTTTGACCCTACAGCCACCGTTACTCACCAGTTTCTCCCCAGAAGTCCATAGGTCATCCCTGTAAACAGCCCAAAACCAGGGCATTTTAGCTGTAGACTTATCATGTAGTTATCAACTTAGGATAGTCCCCTAAGCAACACACCACTAAGTAGGAAAACCCTAGGTATGATATTAGACAATGCCATGATAAAGGCATTTTGCCAAGACCTCGGACGTATATAGAATACAGTCCAATTAGATGATTACGATGTGATAACTATATTTTATCTCTTTTGTTTATGCTTTTATTCATTTTGTTTCATTTCCCTTGACACTCAGAAATCCTACCTGGTCGACCACCAGAGGGAGACTGCAACGGCGATTCCCCAACCCGGACATCCCCTGGCAATTCCTGTGATGCTTTGGAGCTTCCAAAAAACCTACCAAGGTAGACCTCCAGACGGGGGACTGCAACAGCGAACACCAACTGGACATCTGCTGCCCAGCCTTGGAGTGGCCTTCTTCATTCGCATAAACCTTACCCGGGTCAACCACCAGAGGGGGAACACAACGATGGTCCAAAACTAGGACAACCAACAGTAATTTTTATGTTGGTTAGCAAATGGCAGAATAATCACAAGATTGAACCCAACAAGCAGTGACTGTCATGACATTGCCCTGTTGGGTTGGGTTTATGACCCCCATTAATACCTTTCACCCTTTTCTATCCACTCACCCTTTGATTAACATAGAAAGAGTAGGGTTACATCAAAAGGTTGGGGGAAGAGTATAATATTTCTGTAATCGAACCAGTCTAAAGTGTTCGTTGATACTTAAAGAATATGATGTCAGATCAGTTGTCGTCTGAGACATTATTACTGATGATAGGATGACATAAATTGTATCCTGGAAAGTCTACACATTCTAGTTATCAGATTTACGTGGAATTGTTGTGCAATTTAAATATTTAAATATGAAACGATTTGTGAAAAGATTGAATGTAATTTTAGCTTCCAAATAAGATAAACTATGCTCACTCAGTGGGCACTCCCAAGTGAACAGATATTGGTTGAGAACTATGAAAAACGCCCTTCTCTCCCCCTCCCGATGATGTGAGGACTGGTGTCCATACGTTTAAAAGAGCTAATTTCAACATGGAGGTGACGATCGCCACACTGTAAGGATTAATTTATACTAGACCAGCTAGAATTCAATGCGAGCTGATTATGGCAAAATGGTATGATCTTTGAACTCTCATTCACTAAAGAAGAAGTGATACATCGTAAAAGTCGAGTTATCAGCTGCAGCTGTAAACGTACGTGGCCTGAGAAAGGACAAACAATCTCCTAATCAGAAAGACAGGGTACAACATATCCACCTTTCAACACTACGAACAAACAGATTCTACAAAGGACAAGGGCGATCTCTGCTGGGAAAACCATTCCTCCATCGTCGACCCCTCTATGGAAGTACAGCTCAGTGTAAAGATATATCTTGCATTTTCCTTTTCCGAATGGGCGGTTATTAGAATGCATAAGATTCTGTATTTACGTTAGCATAGCTTTTCAAGGTCCGATGGAGACCCAATCTCCTTTGTACCTCAGTGTCCTGCTTTTTCAATTAAACCCAACCCCTTTTCTTTGTGTAACCAGCCTTCATATAGGTTTCATCTGCTAGGGACTTTTTCTTTTATGACATGATTAGTAATCAATGTAGGATCCATCCTGTATATATGTAATTCTGCGTGAGTATTTAGGTATTTAGTAAATAAATAATTAAGCCAATTTTTGTATTGCTGATTCAACTTGTTAGCCAGTGAAGATAACCAAGAATTTTATGACATTCAGATGAGGTTGAACAAGATGACGATTAATAATTGGCTGCTATTGATACAAAGATCTTCAGATCTTTAAGAGTGGATATGGGAGATAACCACTCTATATAAACTAATGCTTCCGTGGTGCCCCAGGTTATTCATGAGTTAATTGCTGCATGATTTAATTCAATCACATAAATAGATAATCGATTTGATAAAATTGCCTGTCATATAATTGAATCAGTCAGAGACACGACACAGTGGAGCAGGGGAACTTGAGAGAACGACCCGTCACTGATCAGTCCTTTCTTTCTGTATCTGTCTTACCTTAGAGAGATAGTTCAGAGATACCAAGTCCAACATAAGCAGTAGGAGAGGATACATGAATATCATTCATGTCAACAAGGAGAAGGCAGTCACATTAACAGTTCAAGGTTAGTCTTCCAGAAGAAGATATGGAGATAATTGTTATACATTATGGTCAGTATAGAGGTAGCTACTGACACAGCAATAGGTAGGTAGGTATGTATGCAAGATAGTGTTAGCTATGTCTCAGACACTGACAGATCAGAGTTACCTACAGTTTAACCTGTCAGGAGGAAGTCTCTGTACTGGGGAGTGATAGAGGGAGAGAGATTGTGTGTGTCTATGTGTGGAAGTGCAAATGCATTCATATGTGTGTGTGTGTCAAAGATATTGCTGCACTCAAACACACATGTAAAAAAGTGCACTTGGTAGGTGATTTCTAAAGGATGAAGTGTATTTGAGACTAAACACAGGTGTGTCCGTCATATCTATCCCTCTCGGTCTCTAACCTTGTAACCTGTGAAGGACTGGATGGCTTAACTTCCTTTCACACATTCAATCATATACGCATTTTACTTTATGAAGACTAATATACTGAGTGTCTTGTAAGCTGATTAGTTTGTGCCCGCCACCCAATTCAGCTTCGATCCATCTTTCTCTCTCTCTCTCTCTCTCTCTCTCTCTCTCTCTCTCTCTCTCTCTCTCTCACGTCCCCCTACCTATCTCATTCCCCCTCTGTGACCTACCTCCCCCTTCCTTCACTCGTCTTGTCCCCCCATCCATCTCACTCCCCCTCTCTCACCTACCTCCCCTCTTGTCCCCCCATCCATCTCACTCCCCCTCTCTCACCTACCTCCCCCTTCTTTCACCTGCCCCTCTCCCCTCTTCTCCCCCAACCCATCTCACTCCCCCTTTCTCACCTACCTCCTCCTTCCTTCTCCCTTCTTGATCCTAGGTGTTGTATCTGAGAGGTTTGGATCTTATCCTGGGTCAGAACTACACAGTGTGATAGTACAAAGGTCATGCCAGAGACCCAGCACTTTGTCTGCTACCCAGAGCTCAATAGTGACTAGATCAAGTGTAATGCCAGAGGCTACATCTGGGAGGTAGGTCAGACACACACACACACACACACATACACACACACACACACACACACACACACACACACACACACACACACACACACAGTTTCTCCAAAAGTATTTCATCAACACACACACATACTTTTAATGTATCTCTCCTGCCCAGGCATTTATCATTGAAGGTGTCCCATGGTGTTACTACCTTGAGGACCATGACTGCACCCCTACAATGGGGACAGAGCAGCCATCCTGCTGAAGCTTCAACTTCAGCGAAAAGCTAAACCACTGGTCACCAACCGGTCGATCGCGATCCACTTGTCCATCTCCAAGGCATTTCTAGTCAATCCCCAAACATTTCTGTAAAAAACCCAACAATATGTCCTTGTGTACCTATTTTTTTATTTGTCTCGGGCTGTTGGTGGTAGGTTCAGCCAATTCAGCTGCACTACCCGCTGGGTAGGCAAACTGTTTCCATTTCATGTGTCTGAAGGTACAAACTCTGCCTTCCTGGTGGGCCTGGTGAGGAAATCAAGTGCGCTATGCTACCGCTGGCCAATCAGATTGCTCAGATGACGGAGTCTGCAGTAACGTAGCAGGCATAAAAGAAAGCGATGGCAAAATTGATACTATGAGATTTCAAAACGCTTAAAACCATGACTAGAGAGAGACTGTCAACGAATACAGCAAACAACTGCTGTTTTTATGAGTGAGTTTGTATTCAACACTTTTATAAGACATAAAATGCGCTTCCTATTTCCACTCAGCGCTACAACAAGCAGTGCAGCAGTAATGAATGAGTAGGAAAGTGTATCTATAGACTTGCGTTGTTGTTATTATTAGAGGCTTGGGTCTTTTTAATATCAAGGAATATTACACTTTCTCTGTTCATAGGAGTAACAACATGAATTTGTGCATGAGGCAGAACTTGAGTTTCGCCATCAGCTGGAAGACGGTGTTCCTTTTTGGTCAGTGTCAGTGGAGGAAAGGTGGAGCGGAGACTGACCATCAGATGCAGGCACCATCAGCCCAGTAAAATAAAAAGCTAATTATTTTAATCTTTGCTCACTCAGCTGTGCCTCACAAGTAATACAACAATGGATATATTACCGGTGTGATCATACAGCTCAAACCTTTAAATATAATTTAACGAATTGTCCCGAACAACAATGCATTGGCAAGTAAATTCAAGCAAAGCCAATATGCGGTGATACTGTATTGGGCCTACAGCTTACTGCACAAACCTCATTGCTACAGTACTGTTTTCAATTGGTTAATGTTGCATAGGCTTACATTTTTTAATAAAAAATCAGAGAGAATCTTGGCATTTTGACTCAGAAAGTGATCTTGACTCAGAAAAGGATGGTGACCACTGCGCTAAACGCCAAAGACTGGAGTCTGTGGACATAGACAGTGTCCAAGTTGAGTTCAAATATCACAGTGTACACCTGATGCAGTTTAAGGGTCCTTCTTATGGTTGGAATGACTCAGTTACTGTCACATGCACACATCGCTCTCTCAATTCAATTCAATTACAATTAAGTGCTTTATTGGCATGGAAAAAGTTTACAATGCCAATGCTAGTGAATTAGATAATAAACAAAAGTGAAATAATGTACAGTAAACATTAAACTCGGAAGTTACAAAAAAAATAAGATATTTAAAATGTAATATTATGTCTATATACAATGTTGTAATGATGTGCAAATAGTTAACGTTACAAAAGGTAAAATAAATAGACATAAATATAGGCTGTATTTATAATGGTGTTTGTTCTTCATTATTTGCCCTTTTCTTGTGGCAACAGGTCACAAATCTTGCTGCTGTGATTGCACACTGTGGTATTTCATGCTAAATGAGTCTGTATATAGTTAAATATTTCCTTAATGTTGGGTCAGTCACAGTGGTCAGGTCTTCTGCCGCTGATTACTATCTGTTAGGGCCAAATAGCATTCTAATTTCTTTCCAATGTGTTAATTAATTATCTTTTTGTTTTCTCATCACCGGAGTTGCTTACCAAGAAAACAGCGGAATGTGTCTGAGATTTTCGCAAGTGATTGCTTGTCATTTCCGGTCACAACTTGCAGATCTGTTTACATGCTGCTGTGCGTTTTGTTGCCAACCTTACTTTACCGTTTATATTTTTATTTTTTCCCTCAATCAACTTTTTTTCATTCAACTTTTTCACTCCGGACATGGTTCGTCAGGATTTCAAACAGCCGAAGCTAAATAGTAACATTAACATGATGCCTTCTAATTGCAGACGCTGTACTCATAATACACAGGTGAACGATCACCTTACGGCGAGGATAGCAGTGCTGCAAGCCCAGCTTCAACCTCGTTAGGCAAGGGTCATTTCAGTGTAGGAAAGGATGAAACAGTGTCTGTGCCACCAGTAAGTACAGATAGTAGTATAAATCCCCTGGCACGGTCCCCGCAGCCGGACAACTTTCTCATGGAAATGCTGAAGGAATGTTCAACCGGTCTAGCTCATTCTGCCGACAGAAACTTTCAACTGGTTTTCCCCATTAACCAGAGAGTTGGAGTCAGAGGCCGAGCCTTCTCTGGTCTCTACTCCTCCCGTTACGGGGTCTGAGACGCCGAAGGCTCCCACCATTAGCTCTGACAAATTGAAAACCCTAGTCATTGGCGACTCCATTACCCGCAGTATTAGATTTAAAACAAATCACCCAGCAATCACACACTGTTTACCAGGGGGCAGGGCTACCGACGTTAAGGCTAATCTGAAGATGGTGCTGACTAAAGCTAAAACTGGCGAGTGTAGAGAGTATAGAGATATTGTTATCTACGATGTTAGGATGAAACAGTCAGAGGTCACCAAGCACAACATAGCTTCAGACTGTAAATCAGCTAGAAAGATGTGTCGGCATCGAGTAATTGTCTCTGGCCCCCTCCCAGTTAAGGGGAGTGATGAGCTCTACAGCAGAGTCTCACAACTCAATCGCAGGTTGAAAACTGTTTTCTGCCCCTCCCAAAAGATAGAATTTGTCGACAATTGGCCCTCCTTCTGGGACTCACCCACAAACAGGACCAAGCCTGGTCCTTTGAGGAGTGATGGACTCCATCCTAGCTGGAGGGGTGCTTTCATCTTATCTAAGAACATAGACAGGGCTCTAACTCCCCTAGCTCCACAATGAAATAGGGTGCAGGCTGTTAGCCAGCCTGCCAGCTTAGTGGAGTCTGCCACTAGCACAGTCAGTGTAGTCAGCTCAGCTATCCCCATTTAGACCGTGTCTGTGCCTCGACCTAGGTTGGGCAAAACTAAACATGGCCGTGTTCACCTTAGCAATCTCACTAGAATAAAGACCTCCTCCATTGCTGCCTTTATTGAAAGAGATCGTGATACCTCACATCTCAAAATAGGGCTACTTAATGTTAGATCCCTCACTTCCAATGTAGTTATAGTCAATTAACTAATCACTGATCTGAATCTTGATGTGATTGGCCTGACTGAAACATGGCTTAAGCCTGATGAATTTACTATGTTAAATGAGGCCTCACCTCCTGGTTACACTAGTGACCATATCCCCAACGGCCATCCCGCAAAGGCGGAGGTGTTGCTAACATTTACGATAGAAAATTTCAATTTACAAAAAAAACCTGAAGTTTTCGTCTTTTGAGCTTCTAGTCATGAAATCTATGCAGCCTACCCAATCACTTTTTATAGCTACTGTTTACATGCCTCCTGGGCCATATACAGCGTTCCTCACTGAGTTCCCTGAATTCCTACCGGACCTTGTAGTCATAGCAGATAATATTCAATTTTTTTTTACTGAAGGCTCATCTCTTGAGTAGGTCATATGATTGAGTGTAGTCTGTCCCAGGAGTGTGAAGGTGAACGGAAAGGCTCTGGAGCAATGAACTGCCTTTGCTCTCTCTGCCTGGCCGGTTCCCCTCTCTCCACTGGGATTCTCTGCCTCTAACCCTATTACAGGGGCTGAGTCACTGGCTTACTGGTGCTATTCCATGCCATCCCAAGGAGGGGTGCGTCACTTGAGTGTGTTGAGTCGCTGACGTGGTCTTTCTGTCTGAGTTGGCGCACCCCCTTGCGTTGTGCCGTGGCGGAGATCTTTGTGGGCTATACTCGGCCTTGTCTCAGGATGGTAAGTTGGTGGTTGAAGCTATCCCTCCAGTGGTGTGGGGGCTGTGCTTTGGCAAAGTGGGTGGGGTTATATCCTTCTTGTTTGGCCCTGTCCGGGGGTATCATCGGATGGGGCCACAGTGTCTCCTGACCCCTCCTGTCTCAGCCTCCAGTATTTATGTTGCAGTAGTTTATGTGTCGGGGGGCTAGGGTCAGTCTGTTATATCTGGAGTATTTCTCCTGTCTTATCCGGTGTCCTGTGTGAATTTAAGTCCTAAAGCACAAGGTATGACTCCAAACACCCATAAAAGTTTATTCTCCTCGACGTTATCCTCACAAATAATCCTGATAGGAATCAGTCAGGTGTTTTCTGTAATGACCTTAGTGATCACTGTTTTATAGCCTGTGGTCGTAATGGCTGCTCAGTGAAACGACCTGTCCTGATTTGACATAAAATGGTATAGAATCCACTTGATCCCCTCTGTCAGAGATTCTTGGACCTTCTTTATGGATATTTTCAGTGGTATTGTTAACAAACACACCCCCATGAAGTAAATAATATTTAAAAACAGGTTCAGCCCCTGGTTTGACCATGATCTTGCAGAGTTACTCCACCTCAAGAATTGCATTTGGCAAAAGGCTCAGCACACGCATACTCAAGCTGACTGGCTGTCGCTCAGGCAAATGAGAAATAAGTGCACTCAGGCTATCCGGAAGGCCAAAGTGAGTTACTTTAAGGAGCAGTTTTCTCTTTGGGTCTAACCCCAAGAAGTTCTAGAAAACGGTTAAAGACCTGGAGAATAAAACCTTCTCCTCACAGCTGCCCATGTCCCTTAATGTTGATAATGTGGTTGTTACTGACAGGAAGCACATAGCTAAGCTCTTTATCAACCACTTCAAGTCAGGATTCCTATTTGACTCCATTTCTCCTTGCCCGTCCAATTTTTTTTTATCTCCCACCCCTTCTAATGTGACTATCCCCGATGGTTCTCACTCTTTTTCCTTGCTCCTCTGCAAAGTATCTCCCCGTAGGCTGTCACTGGGCCCACTGTGCTAAAGGAGCTCCATTAAACTTGACCCCCAAAAAACATCTTGGTCAGATGGTTTAGACCCTTTCTTCTTTAAGGTTGCTGCCCCTATCATCGCCAAGCCTATCCAACATGTTTAACCTGTCTCTCCTCTCTGGGGAGGTTCCCATTGCTTGGAAGGCAACCAAGGTTCATCCTTTATTTAAAGGGGGAGATCAAGCTGATCCTAACTGTTATAAGCCAGTTTCTAATTTGCCCTGTTTATCAAAAGTGTTGAAAAAACATGCCAATAATCAACTGACTGGCTCTCTTGATGTCTATAGTATTCTCTCGCGTATGCAATCAGGTTTCCGCTCAGGTTATGGATGTGTCACTGCAACCTTAAAGGTCCTCAATGATGTCACCATTGCCATTGATTCTGAGAAATATTGTGCTGCTATTTTTATTGACTTGGCCAAAACTTTTGATACAGTAGACCATTCCATTCTTGCGGGCTCGCTAAGGAGCATTGGTGTCTCTGAGGGGTCTTTGGGCTGGTTTGCTAACTACCTCTCTCAAAAAGTCCTGTCTCAGAGTACCCCATCCATTTATCCATTTATATGCAGATGATACAGTCTTAGATTGCACCTCCCCAGATTAAGTGTTAAATGCTCTACTACAAAGCTTTCTTAGTGTCCAACAAGCTTTCTCTACCATTAACCTTGTTCTGAACACCTCCAAAACAATTGTCATGTGATTTGGTAAGAAGAATGCCCCTCCCCCCACAGGTGTTACTACTACCTATAAGGGTTTAGAGCTTGAGGTAGTCACCTCATACAAGTACTTGGGAGTATGAATAGATGGTGCACTGTCCTTCTCTCAGCACATATCAAAGCTGCAGGCTAAAGTTAAATCAATTGTAATCACTCCTCTTTCACCCCAACTGCCAAACTAACCCTGATTTAGATGACCATTCTACCCATGCTAGATTACGGCAACGTAATTTATAGATCGGCAGGTAAGTGTGCTCTCGAGCGGCTAGATGTTCTTTACCATTCAGCCATCAGATTTACCACCAATGCTCCTTACAGGACACATCATTGCACTCTATACTCCTCTGTAAACTGGTCATCTCTGTATACCTGTCGCAAGACCCACTGGTTGATGGTTATTTATAAAACCCTCTTAGGCCTCACTCCCCCCTATCTGATATATATCCTGCAGTCCTCATCCTAAACCGTTCTGCCAGTCACATTCTGTTAAAGGTCTCCAAAGCACACACATCCCTGGTCGCTCCTCTTTTCAGTTTGCTGCAGCTAGCACCTGGAACGAGCTGCAACAAACAGTCAAACTGGACAGTTTTAATTCAAAGACTCAAACATGGACACTCTTACTGACAGTGGTGGCTGCTTTATGTGATGTATTGTTGTCTCTACCTTCTTGCCCTTTGTGCTGTTGTCTGTGCCCAATAATGTTTGTACCATGTTTTGTTCTGCTACCATGTTGTGTTGCTACCATGTTGTTGTTATGTTGTGTTGCTACCATGCTTTGTTGTCATGTGTTGCAGCCTTGCTATGTTGTTGTCTGAGGTCTCTCTTTAGGTAGTGTTGTGTTGTCTCTCTTGTTGTGATGTGTGTTTTGTCCTGTATTTATATTGTATTTATTTATTTATTTAATCCCAGGCCCCCGTCCCAGCAGGCCTTTTGCCTTTTGGTAGGTCATCATTATAAGTAAGGACAAAATAATTTGTTCTTAACTGACTTGCCTAGATTAAGGTAAAATACATAGGTTGGATGGGGAGCGTTGCTGCACAGCTATTTTCAGGTCTCTCCAGTGATGTTCTATCAGGTTTAAGTCCGGGCTCTGACTGGGCCACTCAAAGATATTCAGAGACTTGTACAAAAGCCACTCCTGTGTTGTCCTGGCTGTGTGCTTAGGGTCGGTGTCCTGTTGGAAGGTGCACCTTCGCTCTAGTCTGAGTTCCTGAGAGCTCTGGAGCAGGTTTTGATTATGGATCGCTCTGTACTTTGTTCTGTTCATCTTTCCCTCGATCCTGACTTCTCTCCCAGTCCCTGCCTCTGAAAAACATCCCCACAGCATGATTCTGCCACCACCATGCTTCACCGTAGGGATTTTGCCAGGTTTCTTCCAGAAGTGACGCTTGTTATTCAGGCCAAAGCATTTCATCAGACCAAAGAATCTTGTTTCTCATGGTCTGAGAGTCTTTAGGTACCTTTTGACAAACTCCAAGCGGTCTGTCATGTGCCTTTTACTGAGGAGTGGCTTCCATCTGGCCACTACACCATAAAGGCCTGATTGGTGGATTGCTGCAGACATGGTTGTCCTTCTGGAAGGTTCTCCCATCTCCACAGAGGAACTCTACAGCTCTGTCAGAGTGACCATCAGGTTCTTGGTCACCTCCCTAACCAAGGCTCTTCTCGACCGATTGCTCAGTTTGGTCGGGCGGCCAACTCTAGGAAGAGTTTTTTGTTGTTCTAAACTTCATCCATTTAAGAATGATGGAGGCCACTGTGTAATTGGGGACCTTCAATGTTTCAGAAATGTTTTGGTACCCTTCCCCAGATCTGTGCCTCGACACAATCCTGTCTCGGAGCTCTACGGACAATTCCTTTGACCTCATGGCTTGGTTTTTGCTCTGACATGCACTGTCAACTGTGGGATCTTATATAGACAGGTGTGTGCCTTTCCAAATCATGTACAATCAGTTGAATTTACCCCAGGTGGAGTCCAATCAAGTTGTATAAACATCTCAAGGATGGTTAAGAGAAACTTGATGCACCTGAGCTCCATTTTGAGTCTCATAGCAAAGGGTCTGAATACTTATGTAGAACTTGCAAACGTTTCAAAAAAACTGTTTTCACTTTGTCATTATTACAGAGACAGAGACACGACAGAGAAAGGAAAAAGCAAAATCCCTTAATTGTGGAGTCTGAGTGGATGATTAGCTGCTGAATGGCTAATCCTTTATGCCCTAAGTGTGTGTGTGTGTGTGTGTGTGTGTGTGTGTGTGTGTGTGTGTGTGTGTGCGTGTGTGTGCGTCGAGGACTTTGTCCTGTGTGGCCTTCTGATTAGAGAAGTGATTAGGGCAAAGCAAAGGTCAGACATGATCCATCTCATTTAGTGTGAATCTCTCTTCAGATTCATCAACATATCCTGTCTGCTGCCAGACAGCATCTCTATCTCTCTCTCTCTCTCTCTCTCTCTCTCTCTCTGTCTCTCTGTCTCTCTGTCTCTCGCTCTCCCTCCCCATGATTAAAATATTTTTCTAATTGAATTACAAAGTCAAAATCGACATTTCAGTAAGGCCTTACTTCAAGACCAGACATGTCAAGTCTAACAGAAATTCTGTATTTATTTATTGACCCTTATTTTATCAGGTAAGATGACTGAGAATACATTATCTTTCATAACAATGACTGGGGGAAGAGTTAAAGGGGGAAGCTGGGAATGATTAGGTGGAAATGATGGTATTGAGGACCAGATTGGGAATTTAGCCAAGACAATGTGGTTAATACCCCTACTCTTACGATATGTGCCATTGGAATCTTAAGAGAACACAGTGTCAGGACACCCATTTTAACGTACCATCAGAAAGACGGCACCCTACGCAGGGCAATGTCCCCTTCCCTGGCCTGGGGCATTGGGATGTCTAGACTTCAGATGGACTGAAGTCAAATGTCCTGAGACGTCTTGACCAGTCTCTACTCACTATGTAAAGGGAGACTGAGCCTTGTTTTGACAAAGTTCCTTCAGTCGAAAAGTTGACAACATGAACCTTCATCAGAAATAATTCTATGTTGTAATTTTGATATATCCATACTCGGATTGATCTTTTTTTTAATTTTTATTTTGACTACGTAATGGGTATCAAGAAGAACAAGGGAACAGGAATCTGTCCACCTGCGTCCAACAACGACAGAACTCTTCTGACGTGTCGTCAAAGTAACCACAAATATCAGCACCAATCTGAAAACACACAACACAGGACAGAGCGGTACAAACACTGACACAATCACTAAAACACACATATAGAATAAACCATCAGAAACTATACAGCGGGGTCTGGGATGGTATTGTTTATCTTGCCTGGTATTGCTTTAAAGCCATTCAATTAAGGCTAAGTTAGCAGAATACATGCATACAGTCTCTGTTTAGTTAATTGCATATGGTAAGCACGAAAGACAATACCCAATCAATGGTCCATCCTTTGGAGCTGTGTGTTTGAGTGTTGCTATTGTTTGATAGCAGGGCCCAATGGGATGGCATCGATTCAAATCCCAGTTGGGGGCTGTGTGCGTGTGCGTGCGTGCGTGTGTGTGTGTGTGTGTGTGTGTGTGTGTGTGTGTGTGTGTGTGTGTGTGTGTGTGTGTGTGTGTGTGTGTGTGTGTGTGTGTGTGTGTGTGTGTGTGTGTGTGTGTGTGTGTGTGTGTGTGTGTGTGTGTGTGTGTGTGTGTGTGTGTGTGTGTGTGTGTGTGAAAGAGAGACTGAGTTTGAATGGGTGTGTGTGCCAAACAAGAATTGGAAAACCTCTCGGACAGAGTCCCTTCAGGACTTGGGTTGGCAAATCTAACACTCTCTGACACAGCTGGAGGAGTGTGTGTGAGCTTGCACGTGTGTGAGCTTGTGCACATGTTTATGACTCTCTGTTAGTTCCTAACCAACATTTGCACTCTGTTATTTGTCTGTCAGAGCCAAACGGCTTCGAAAAGTTCTAAAATATCTCATGGTTACTTGTTTCTCAGTAACCTTCCTCTGTCTCAGCTGTGGAAATTAAGTACAAGCTTCCAGTCAAGACTCTTTTCAGTCTTCCAGCTGATAAATAAACCAACCTGTTAATCAATAGATTACGGTATCAAACCATCAGACATCACTTGAGGTACTCACATAGGGGACTCTGAACTGGCCAGGTATGGCCAATTTGATGTGGTTCCAGTTAGCAGCGTTGTCAACCAGCCAGTGGTCGGAGTACTTCGCCATTCAGAGCACTACAGGGAGAGCAGAGGGAGAAGGAGGGGTGTGTAGAGAGAGAGAGCCAGCCAGCCTGCCAGCCAGCCAGGCAGCCAGACAGACAGACAGACAGACAGACAGACAGACAGACAGACAGACAGACAGACCGAGACACAGACAGAGACACAGATAGAGAGTATGATCATTGTTGCTTTGTTGCTCTAATAAGCTAGCTAAATCGAACGTCTATTGATTTTCATAAAAATACTGGGCTCTGATGATGTTTACAAAATGTTTCTCTGCCAATAAAGCCTTTTAATTAGCAGAGAAAGAAATTGACAGAAGAAAGAGAAAGAAATTTTAAGGACAAAAGAGGACTGCGACACAGGAGTGTCGCTAGCAAGCGGTATGCTAACAGGATGAGGTAACAGACGAGTGGAGCTAGCGAGCGGTATGCTAACAGAATGAGGTGACACAGGAGTGGAGCTAGCGAGCGGTATGCTAACAGGATGAGTCAGCGATAGAGGAGGCCTTTCAGAAGACCTGTGATTCACAGAGCTGTGTCATGGTTCACCTCTGAGACAAAACTCTGTGTGTGTGTGTGTGTGTGTGTGTGTGTGTGTGTGTGTGTGTGTGTGTGTGTGTGTGTGTGTGTGTGTGTGTGTGTGCGTGCGGGCGTGCAGGCGTGCGGGTGGGCGGGCGGGAAAGAATCAGGATTTTCCTCAGAGACACAACAGTCCTCTTTTAACTATCCTACTCAATGACAGCACCCCAGGCTCTTGTTTTAATGGCACTCTATTTATTTAGACAAATCATCACAACACCTATGAAACCTAAGAATAATTCAGCCTCACTCAGCATATAGCAAGGCCTCAAGGCCTAAAGCTCTAGAAATACATAATGTTACAGTGATATCAATAAGGATATGCTGGTGGAACTCAAGTAGACTGACTAAATAGTCCATTATATGGCAGAGCTCCAGCACTAGTTCAAGACACCTTACTAAGCTCCATACTCAGTGGGTAGCACCATGAAGCATCCATAGAAACTGTGGATATCACAGTGATTCCCCCAGGTCTGTTTAGAGTCCATAGTGGGGTCCACAGGTCTGTTTAGAGTCTTACTGTACAGCAACCCCATCCAGAACACCTTATGAGAAGGAGGGCGGGAGGGATGGATGAGAGAGAAGGGTGGAGCAGAGAAAATATGATTGTTTGCAGTTTTTGATATTTTCTCAAGTCTTAAACATGTAATTTAAAACATTTTGTGGTCATCAAAAAGAGACATGAGAAAAAGCTTGTGTTTCTTATTCATATCTAAAAATAGTATGTGGTTCCTTTCACCAGGAATACTAGATTATGCTTAATAAACATTTTTACTAGGAGTGAAGGGAGGGTAGTTGAGGGTTAGTAAACAGTCTTACTAGGAGTGAAGGAGTGAAGGGAGGCTAGTTGAGGGTTAGTAAACAGTCTTACTAGGAGTGAAGGGATGGCAGTTGAGGGTTAGTAAACAGTCTTACTAGGAGTGAAGGGAGGGTAGTTGAGGGTTAGCAAACAGTCTTACTAGGAGTGAAGGGAGGGCAGTTGAGGGTAGTTGAGGGTTAGTAAACAGTCTTACTTAGATTGAAGGGAGGGTAGTTGAGGGTCAGTAAACAGTCTTACTAGGAGTAAAGGGAGGGTAGTTGAGGGTTAGTAAACAGTCTTACTAGGAGTAAAGGGAGGGTAGTTGAGGGTTAGTAAACAGTCTTACTAGGAGTGAAGGAATGAAGGGAGGGTAGTTGAGGGTTAGTAAACAGTCTTACTAGGAGTGAAGGGATGGTAGTTGAGGGTTAGCAAACAGTCTTACTAGGAGTGAAGGGATGGTAGTTGAGGGTTAGTAAACAGTCTTACTAGGAGTGAAGGGATGGTAGTTGAGGGTTAGTAAACAGTCTTACGAGGAGTGAAGGGAGGGTAGTTGAGGGTTAGCAAACAGTCTTACTAGGAGTGAAGGGAGGGTAGTTGAGGGTTAGTAAACAGTCTTACTAGGAGTGAAGGGAGGGTAGTTGAGGGTTAGTAAACAGTCTTACTAGGAGTGAAGGGAGGGTAGTTGAGGGTTAGTAAACAGTCTTACTAGGAGTGAAGGGAGGGTAGTTGAGGGTAGTTGAGGGTTAGTAAACAGTCTTACTAGGAGTGAAGGGAGGGTAGTTGAGGGTTAGTAAACAGTCTTACTAGGAGTGAAGGGAGGGTAGTTGAGGGTTAGCAAACAGTCTTACTAGGAGTGAAGGGAGGGTAGTTGAGGGTTAGTAAACAGTCTTACTAGGAGTGAAGGGAGGGTAGTTGAGGGTTAGTAAACAGTCTTACTAGGAGTGAAGGGAGGGTATTTAGAGCCTTTCTTGAAGTTGGCGACCTCATTCAAATCCTGTCAGATAGAAGACAGAGTTGGGATGGGTGGATGTGTATTTCAGACTTGGGTTTTGAAGGACTACGTTAACGGATGATGTGTGGATGTATAAGTCAGACTTGGGTTTTGAAGGACTACGTTAATGGATGAAAATATATATATATATTTCACCTTTATTGAACCAGGTAGGCAAGTTGAGAACACCTTTATTGAACCAGGTAGGCAAGTTGAGAACACCTTTATTGAACCAGGTAGGCAAGTTGAGAACACCTTTATTTAACCAGGTAGGCAAGTTGAGAACACCTTTATTTAACCAGGTAGGCCAGTTGAGAACAAGTTCTCATTTATAATTGCGACCTGGCCAAGATAAAGCAAAGCAGTTCGACACATACAACAACACAGAGTTACACATGGAGTAAAACAAACATACAGTCAATAATACAGTAGAAAAATAAGTCTATATACAATGTGAGCAAGTGAGGTGAGATAAGCGATGTAAAGGCAAAAAAGGCCATGGTGGTGAAGTAAATACAATCTACCAGGTAAAACACTGGAATTGTTTATTTGTAGTGGAAGAATGTGCAAAGTAGAGATAGAAATTATGGGGTGCAAAAGAGCAAAATAAATAAATAAATAAATACAGTAGGGAAAGAGGTTGTTGTTTGGGCTTTTTATAGATGGGCTATGTACAGGTGTAGAAATCTGTGAGCTGCTCTGACAACTGGTGCTTAAAGCTAGTGAGGGAGATAAGTGTTTCCAGTTTCAGAGATTTTTGTAGTTCGTTCCAGTCATTGGCAGCAGAGAACTGGAAGGAGAGGTGGCCAAAGTAAGAATTGGTTTTGGGGGTGACCAGAGAGATATACCTGCTGGAGCGTGTGCTACAGGTGGGTGCTGCTTTGGTGACCAGCGAGCTGAGATAAGGGGGGACTTTACCTAACGGGGTCTTGTAGATGACCTGGAGCCAGTGGGTTTGGCGACGAGTATGAAGCGAGGACCAGCCAAAGAGAGCGTACAGGTCGCAGTGGTGGGTAGTATATGGGGCTTTGGTGACAAAATGGAATGCACTGTGATAGACAATTTATTGAGTAGGGTATTAAAGGCTATTTTGTAAATGACATCGCCGAAGTCGAGGATTGGTAGGGTGGTCAGTTTTACAAGGGTATGTTTGGCAGCATGAGTGAAGGATGCTTTGTTGCGAAATAGGAAGCCAATTCTAGATTTAACTTTGGATTGGAGATGTTTGATGTCTGGAAGGAGTCTGGAGTCTGGAAGGAGAGTTTACAGTCTAACCAGACACCTAGGTATTTGTACTTGTCCACATATTCTAAGTCAGAGCCGTCTAGAGTAGTGATGTTGGACAGGTGGGCAGGTGCATGCAGCGATCGGTTGAAGAGCATGCATTTAGTTTTATTTGTATTTCAGAGCAATTGGAGGCCACGGAAGAAGAGTTGTATGGCATTGAAGCTCGTCTGGAGGGTTGTTAACACAGTGTCCAAAGAAGGGCCAGATGTATACAGAATGGCGTCGTCTGCGTAGAGGTGGATCAGAGACTCACCAGCAGCAAGAGCGACATCATTGATGTATACAGAGAAGAGAGTCGGTCAAGAATTGAACCCTGTGGCACCCCCATAGAGACTGCCAGGGGCCCGGACAACAGACCCTCCGATTTAACACACTGAACTCTATCAGAGAAGTAGTTGGTGAACCAGGCTAGGCAATCATTTGAAAATCCAAGGTTGTAGAGTCTGCCGATGACGATGTGATGACTGACAGAGTCGAAAGCCTTTGCCAGGTCAATGAATACGACTGCACAGTATTGTTTCTTATCAATGGCGGTTAAGATATCGTTTAGGACCTTGAGCGTGGCTGAGGTGCACCCATGACCAGCTCTGAAACCAGATTGCATAGCGGAGAAGGTATGGTGGGATTCGAAATGGTCGGTAATCTGTTTGTTGACTTGGTAGGGGTGCAGATTTTGTAGCTCTTTCAGAACATCAGCTGACTGGATTTGGGAGAAGGAGAAATGGGGAAGGCTTGGGCGAGTTTCTGTGGGGGGTGCAGTGCTGTTGACCGGGGTGGGGGTAGTCAGGTGGAAAGCTAGCCTTGGATGATGTGTGGATGTGTAAGTCAGACTTGGGTTTTGAAGGACTACGTTAACGGATGATGTGTGGATGTATAAGTCGGACTTGGGTTTTGAAGGACTACGTTAACGGATGATGTGTGGATGTATAAGTCGGACTTGGGTTTTGAAGGACTACGTTAACGGATGATGTGTGGATGTATAAGTCGGACTTGGGTTTTGAAGGACTACGTTAACGGATGATGTGTGGATGCTTAAGTCGGACTTGGGTTTTGAAGGACTACAGTGCGTTGCGAAAGTATTCGGCCCCCTTGAACTTTGCGACCTTTTGCCACATTTCAGGCTTCAAACATAAAGATATAAAACTGTATTTTTTGTGAATAATCAACAACAAGTGGGACACAATCATGAAGTGGAACGACATTTATTGGATATTTCAAACTTTTTTAACAAATCAAAAACTGAAAAATTGTGCGTGCAAAATTATTCAGCCCCTTTCCTTTCAGTGCAGCAAACTCTCTCCAGAAGTTCAGTGAGGATCTCTGAATGATCCAATGTTGACCTAAATGACTAATGATGATAAATACAATCCACCTGTGTGTAATCAAGTCTCTGTATAAATGCACCTGCACTGTGATAGTCTCAGAGGTCCGTTAAAAGCGCAGAGAGCATCATGAAGAACAAGGAACACACCAGGCAGGTCCGAGATACTGTTGTGAAGAAGTTTAAAGCCGGATTTGGATTCAAAAAGATTTCCCAAGCTTTAAACATCCCAAGGAGCACTGTGCAAGCGATAATATTGAAATGGAAGGAGTATCAGACCACTGCAAATCTACCAAGACCTGGCCGTCCCTCTAAACTTTCAGCTCATACAAGGAGAAGACTGATCAGAGATGCAGCCAAGAGGCCCATGATCACTCTGGATGAACTGCAGAGATCTACAGCTGAGGTGGGAGACTCTGTCCATAGGACAACAATCAGTCGTATATTGCACAAATCTGGCCTTTATGGAAGAGTGGCAAGAAGAAAGCCATTTCTTAAAGATATCAATAAAAAGTGTCATTTAAAGTTTGCCACAAGCCACCTGGGAGACACACCAAACATGTGGAAGGAGGTGCTCTGGTCAGATGAAACCAAAATTGAACTTTTTGGCAACAATGCAAAACGTTATGTTCGGCGTAAAAGCAACACAGCTGAACACACCATCCCCACTGTCAAACATGGTGGTGGCAGCACCAAATACAGGACCATTCTGGAAGAAAACCTGATGGAGTCTGCAAAAGACCTGAGACTGGGACGGAGATTTGTCTTCCAACAAGACAATGATCCAAAACATAAAGCAAAATCTACAATGGAATGGTTCAAAAATAAACATATCCAGGTGTTAGAATGGCCAAGTCAAAGTCCAGACCTGAATCCAATTGAGAATCTGTGGAAAGAACTGAAAACTGCTGTTCACAAATGCTCTCCATCCAACCTCACTGAGCTCGAGCTGTTTTGCAAGGAGGAATGGGAAAAAATGTCAGTCTCTCGATGT